>NC_062236.1:13550602-13690485 GCF_905475465.1 Pieris napi | reverse complement strand
TGACCTATGCTAATCTTGAGGACAAAGCTCGAGTATAATGCCCCACTAAGACCAACACCGACCACTCCCCCCCCAAATTTTACATGTAGATAAATATTAATGTAACAGTTAACATGTAGTAAATATTAATAAATACTTAGTGCTATAAAACAGTTAACTTGATTGTAAAATATAGCCAAGTTTCCAAAAAATCTAAAAAAAATAAAGCTGTCAGTGTACTTTATTCATAATAGTGGTGTGCGTTTCGTTTCACAAATTTTGAAATACACGTTGCTTGAAATATTATAATAATTAATAGAAAAGTATAAAATGTACGTTTCGCTTAACTAACTTAGATGCTAATTTTATTAGCAAATCCTATTTTAACATAGCACTAATAAAATATTTAGCAACAAAAAAAAATATTTTTTACAGAGACCTAAATTAAACAGCTCTTACAGTGTTGCCATAAACCTACTATTTTATATTTGCATTACATTATCTGGATACCATGGGCTTTCTAAAAATGTATTACACTTTATAACTATTCCTACAAATTTTTTGAAAGAAAATAATTATAAAGTATGGAAGCGAACAGAGAGATAAATACGATTTTTGATATGCCTTTGTTCTACCATTTTCCATAATACATCGCAGCAACAGATTGCATTATACCAATTGCCGCCAGACTTGAATCCATGTAAAAAAAATATTGGTTGTTTGTAAAGTAGTAGGTTTACGATCGAGATGTTTACGTGATAACGTCTTATTGGTGATATAAGTTTTTGGGAAGTAAGGAATTAATGAAGATAACAATTTTTTCAAATTTTAAATTACATCTATCGTTTTATTCACACTTTTGATGATAAATTTCGGGTGTAAAATGACAAGTTTACTTATTCGACTATGATATACATTTTTCTTCATACATTCACGGAATGACTGGCAGCGCTCGAGATGAGACGGGAGATCGGTCCGTCTCTCTCTCGTTATACCTGCGATCGCGCTCGTGAGGTTTTGGTATGACACAAGTTTCTGAACATGTCACCCGACTAAAACGATTTTAAAGACGTTATCACGTCAAAAGGACGTTTTACTGTCATAAAGTCGTTATGTTACTAGTGTAGTAAAATCGCTACATAATATATTATTTATTTAGCCCATCCTTCCAGTACCTAAGACTGTGTGTGTCGGCGATGGTTATGAAATAAAAATTTATTCAATAACATACCTCTAAAGGTACCTTCCGCTCCTGGCGCTCTGAAAATTGTGGCCGGAGATTGAAACCATTCCTATATAACCTACACATCTATTGACAAATAAGATTTCATGTCAGTCTTATACATTTAGCTAGATTCCGCCCGGAACTTTCATGTATTCGTGTATTTTAGCATAATGTATGATTTTCTGCAACCTCTACGATAAAAATCGTAGCATTCAGTCAATTTACATAAATATATTGAATTATACACGTTAACCTTCTCAGAAATCACACTATTTTTGGTAAAACTATACTCAAACCTCTTCCCCCGGGACCGTGAAAGAAAAATAGAGGTGTGCCTTATAATTTAAATAACTTTTCTTAAACAAAATATTTTAAATAAATCTGTATTATATCTGTAAAAATAATCTGTATACATCTATTTTTCTATCTATTGTTTTTCATGATAGAACTTGGAATGAAGCAAAGTTAAATACCGAAACTGGATAAAATAAAATAGCATATGGCTTAACCATAACCTTTTAACTCTTAACACTACTAAAACGAAATTCAATCTCTTTGCAAATACAGTACGATCTTTACCACCTGAAGTAATTATAAAATTCAACTACATACCTGCCTTTTTTTTCGTTTCCGTGGGGAAATGCGTTACGCATACCCTCCCGCGGCACGGTTGCCTCGTGGTGAAGGGTTATGCTCACTGCTGTGCATACCCACGGCACCACCAGCAATCACCCGAGGCAAGAAACGGTAACAGGGTAGCCTTGTCCGCATCCAGCCACGCGATCAGCCGTTCTTAATTCACGGTCCTCTACGACCACGAATGATGTGGAATGGACCTTGGCACAGCAAGGGCCATTCACATCGGCCAATTCGCCCTGTTTTATAAAGCTGGGGGAGGCCGGGTACAATGCTTACAATGTTGGTGCCTTTTCACGCCCGACTATCTTGTGTAAATAGCTGCCGAAATAGCCATGTCCGGACAGTATCTGTACGAGTCGGTAGCTGAGGCGGTTCCACCGCCTCCTCACCCATTTCTCGAGATGTGTTCTGAACGCGTTTATGGTGTAAAACCCGGCGCTCGCACCAGCCAGTTCCTACACCCAATGTCTTATTGCTTGGTTTTCTTCAGCAATTTTCCACGCCTTGATTGCTCCAAGCACAGTCCCTCCTCCAATAAACTTCGCTCAAGGCGTCCACTTTGAGGTGCCAGGGTGTGGTGCCGGCTATACACACTGCGTCATACGAAACTGTGCGGTACGCCTTTGCGATCCTAATTATTGCGAATACTACGACGACTGCCTGAGAATATAGAGCAGCACTATATTGCTTTCGCCCGCACTACATTGGCGTCGAGTTTATAATTTGCTATAGATCATCGACTTTGATTCGGTGAAGATTTCAGTATACCTACAAATAATTGCATTATGTTCATGTTGTACAACAACAACATAATAAACGACATCCACGACTGTTTTAATGTAAATTGGGAACAAACCGTGATCCATGTGGTATCAAATTATTTCAGTATCTGAAGGTAAACAAATAAATTTAAAACATTAAAAAACAGGTCGGAAACTAAGATATCAGGATGTTTTTATTTATTTATTCCTATTTTTAAAATTAATGTAAATATACACAAAAAACTTCGACTTTATAATATAATTCTTCATGGTTTACCTACCGTTAATTGACAGAAATTTTGCCTTTGAAGAGGACACAAAAAAAATATTCGAAACCTGTTCAACCGCAAATATTTCAGTCAATTAACGTACAACCATGACAAATTATATCATGTGTCACCTTAGTTACCGAACTGGTTTTTAATAATAATAATCAAAATCAGATTAAACAAATGTAATATAAATACAACTATAGGGTTTTTCAACAAGAACTTTGTTTTCTAAAACAAAATAAAACAAAGAATTTAGAGGAAAATGAATAAAATTTTTATTGTATTACAAAGAGAAAAGTTTGGCAATTATGAATGAAAAATGATATCTGGCAAATGTCCACCACGACCACGCTGACAGATGTTGATTCTTTCATCAAAATTTTTAATCACTTTTTGGCAAAATGGAGGGTCTATTTCGTTAATGACATCACGGATTTTGAGTTTTAAGGCTGCAATCGATTCGATTGGCTCCGTATAGACTCTGTCTTTAACATAGCCCCACAAAAAATAATCCAGTGGTGTTAAATCACACGATCTGGCTGGCCACTTAACAGCTGAATTTCGCGAAATTATGCGCTCGGGAAATTTGGTTTGCAATAAATTGATCGTTTCATTGGCTGTGTGACATGTGGCACCGTCCTGTTGAAACCACATTTCAGTGATATCCATGTCATCAATAATAGGCCAAAATTTAGTGGTTAACATCTCGCGATACCGTGATCCATTGACTGTTACCGCATTTCCAGCCTCATCTTCGAAAAAAAACGGCCCAATCACGCCTCCAGACCACATAGTGCACCACACAGTAACACGTTGAGTATGCAAAGCCTTCTCAATAATTGCTTTAGGATTTTCAGAAGCCCAAATGCGACAATTTTGCTTGTTGACGTACCCTGACAAATGAAAATGGGCTTCGTCTGAAAAAATGATTTTTTCAGAAAAACCAGCAGGTTGTTCCTGAGTGAACTGAGCGAATCTGCGGCGATTTGAATGGTCGATCAGCTTTAATTCCTGCACCAGTTGAATCTTGTAAGGCTTCAAAGCCAAATCCTTTCGCAAAATTCGCCATGTTGTGCTTTTGGATAACCCCAATTGTTGAGAACGTCGTGAAATTGACAAATTTTGATCTTCTTCAACACTGTGGCTCACGGCGGCGATGTTTTCTGTTGAACGACCCGGTCGAACACGTGTTGGTGTTGGCACATTTTGTACCGAGCCTGTCGACTCAAATTTCGCGACCAAATTCTTAACAGCGGTCTCAGAAGGACGATTATGCTGGCCGAAAATATCACGAATTTTACGAAATGTAACTTTAACAGAACCACCATTTTTATAGTGGATTTGAATTATTTTAATGCGATTTTCGAGCGAAATTGAATTCATTGTAATAATTGCCAAAGCACCTGCTACGAATACCGCCAAAAACTAAATGTCAAAACTATCACGTTCTTGGTGTTGCCACAATTGAAAAACAAACTTCTTGTTGAAATACCCTTTATTAACTCTCCTGTTATAGAGCCTTAATACAAGGATTATTATAATTGAAATATGAGTATATTATGACACATATAAGCGTCATCTGTTTCTAATTATTGTAAAAAGCCAAGAGCGATTGTACTAAACAGTTTGTCCACGTCCGGCTACTACACTGCTGCCAACAAGGAGAAAATACAAATTAGCGACATCTAGTTTTGAAACGTAAAACTTACGAGGAACTATGGGTTCAATAGTTAGAAATAGTAGCGTTATCAAATTCTATATTTTATAAATATTCATGTAACATTACGGTTTTGAAATAAAAAATCCTTCTGTTTTACACAAGTACAGATTGTTTGTATGAAATATCATCATTATGTTAAGTCTACGTATTTATTATGCTTTTTTATTTTATCGTTTATAACTATTACTTTTTATAATCTAATTACATATATATTTTGTCTACAAATCAAAAAGTAGATGTTAAATTAGTTAGCTCTTGTGAGGCTGGGTTTGAATTGGTTATAATTATATTTTAGTTGTACTACTTACCTCTTTTAGGTTTAATATGTTTGATTGAGTTTCCTAAGCATGTAGTTAAACTTTATCATAAAATTAAATAATTATGAAATTTATTATACATATTGTTCTTTTATCAAACTGTAAAAATAACACGGCTTATATATGTAGGTGATTAGTTTACGTGTCGTAATGAAAGAGTGATGTGTTCTGAAAATAACAGTTGTCATCGTTGTCGTAACACACGGTAATATGTCCTGAAAAGGACAACCCTGCGATTCTGTAACTCACTTCGCACACTCTCACAGCGGATTTTTGCTGTCAAATCGTTCGTTTCGGTGTCATGTTACAATTTGGTATTCTGATAAACAATAACCGCGACAAAAACGCCGCTCAAATGAGATTGTTCACATTTGGAACTAAAATTTGGCACTGCTACTCTTACGCTCCAAAATTGTTGGTATTTGGTATTCTGATACATACCATTTGACATCTCATCTCATTTAAATGTACATTTTGTACGTCAAATTAAAAGTTGCTCTTCCCTCGCTGAAATCGTCATTTACCAGTGAGTTAGCCATTTTTAGCTAAGTTAAAACTTGTTTTATGTGAAAATATTCTAACATAGGACAATCTATATGTATCTTGGGGTAAGTTTATAAAATAATATTTATAATAAAGCAGTATTTTACGAAAAAATTATATATATAAACATTAAGCTTCGTGAAATAGAACTTTGTTATTGTTACAGAAGGCCCGTTTCCACTTTAAAAGTTTAAACCTCTATTTCAAGAAATAAATGATGTAAACCATTAAAAATTATTCAAATAATATCTATAGATGGCGAAGAAAATGTCGGCACGAAACGACCGACGACGACGGTTTTTCGGCGTTGGTAACTATCGCTTTTTTCCAATACTCAAGAAATTATATGGTATTGACGAAACCTAGAACATATGCTGCTGAGATGAACGAAGAGTCTAGTAAATAGATGATCTAAGGTAAACATTTTGATTATTTTAGCATTAAAAATATCATTTTTATCCTAGAACCAATTTTTCGATGCAGTCTTAATCATGTTGTCTCCAGCAGAGATAAGTCGAACAGAAAACGATAAATATGTTAAGATAGGTAAATTTTGTAATATATGTATTTGTATTTTTCTACTATACTAAAATTATAAATCTAATAATTTCAGAGATCCCCAAATGTTCAAAATTCCTGAAAGAAAAATACATTCTGCCTTTGAAGAAGAAGAAAATTATATTTGTATCATACGACAAGGCCCCTGGATATAAAAAGACACAATAGTGCAGACATTTTCAAATTATTGAATTTCGACTACTTATCCTTCAATTTATAATAAATGATAACACAGTACAATTTCGGTTCCTATATTTTTATAAATATTGATATAACATTAAGGTTTTGGATAAAAATATTATTCTGCTTTACACCAGTATGAAATACCATCATTATATACATGATGGTTTAAGTACTTAAGCTTTTTTAAATTTGTCGTTCATAACTATTACTTTTTACAAACTAATTAGAAAATATAATATTAAAATAAATATATTTGTCTACAAAATAAAGTAGATGTTATTGATTAGCTCTATGTGAGGCTGGGTTTTAATTAGTTTTTATTTGTACTTAAGTTTGAGTTTGTATTACTGAAAGTTGTTTTGTAGTGTGTTAAAAGTTTACTACATATAATCATTAAATTAAATGTGTAAGTTATTATATTGTTCTTTTATTAACCTATAAAGTAACATGGCTTATATATTTTTCATTTCGGTTACTACGTTTTCTATAGGCAGTCATTAAATAAGTGGTAGATTTAATTAATCATTTTAATAATATAACAATATTATTAGATCCAAAAAAAATATTATGAAGTTATCAAAACAATTATCTTAAACACGGTAATCCATTTTTTCATATAAAAATCATATTTGTCCAAACTGCATTCAAAATAGATTTGTGGTCTCGGTTTAATATCTCTTCTTAACATTTCAATAATTTGTCATTTTCTTCCTCATTAATCGGCTGTAATACAATAGTTATGTGTTAAAATTGTAAATAGGGAGATGTGGTAGGTCACTGTACTGACAAAATAATATTGCGTAGCAATTTAATTATTGTAAAGTTAAGGAAAATAATAAAAAACTTGCATAAAACACACAAAAATTTATATATGGGATATCTTTGTATTTCTAAGTAAAGTATCTTAAAAACATGTTTGATAATATTATAACTAAGCCAAATATTATTTAAAGTTTTATGGTAACAAAGCTTAGTAATTTCGCACACAGTAATTGATTCAGTACTATGAATTAAAAAAAATCTTGAGCAAATCTAAGTATGTACTTTAAAAACAATTATTTATTAATGAAACAAATCCAAGACCCATAAAGGGTATGTTTAGTGCTAAAGTGTAGTTCTGACTACAATATAATAACAACTAAAATAGAATAACTATCTTTTGTTGGCTTCTATGTTTATTAAATAAGTTATGTTCATTTCCAACATTTAAAATTAACGTTGATCACTTGAAATGGTATGAATTTGAGCAATTGAAAGCTTATATTATATTTGATCCAACATACCTAACATGATTATTTATACTTGTGTTCTGAAATCTGAACTTAATTGTTCAGATTTCAGAACACAAGTAATAAAATTAATGATTAAGTCATTAAATTCAACTTGATCAATTTAAATTAATACTTCTTATATTTCATGAATGGAATTTGAAGTTAGAAAACCTAAAAATATTTTTTATATTTGACATTTTTAACTAACAATTTAATTATTCTTTACAATGTCGCTTCGATTTAACCTATTACATTTGACTTCAAATTGCCATCAAACAAACAAACTTTGTTAACTAGTTTTCTAGATACTGCTTATTTCTATTTATTTACTATGATAGTTATTATATTTCTAAAATAGTTATAATAGAATTCAGTTTTTAAGAGAGTTAGTAAAAACATAGGTAATATTGTTGTTGTGTGTTTGACCTCTGAATCACTTAAAAAGGTTGCAATAGTAGTTTCATGGCATCTAAAAAGTACCAACACTTGCAGTTACACAAATGAATAAATATATAAACACTAATTTTTCTTCTTTATTATTCAACAAAATATTATAATATAAAAACATACCTTTAGTAATATTTTGAAAATTTAAGATACCTATCCATCCTGTTTAGTTTGAATCCTTAGACCATTTGGTGAGAGAATCACTTTTAGCGTGACATAATAATTTTTTTGTTAACATAATATTCTTAAATTTTTTACAATATAATATCCAGATGTTAGGTATCCCTTGTTTCGTTGTTCATTTCGAAGGTCCCCCGAGACTCCTAAATATATAGTATCGTCAAAAAAGTGCGGTGGTATTCAACACCGTTACCAATACGAAGTATAAACTTAGTTATAAGTTGGAATGGAAGTTATAAACAGAATACGTAACTTACGATTTACTAATAAACTTACTACTTACCTTTAAGCGGCCCCATTGCCATGATGGGTTTTAATAATTTTCCTCGCTATGCTAAACCATTTTCTATATTAATCTTGCTAATTATTTTCCATCAGATAAATCATTTTTGAGATATTTTCACAGTTTATATTTTTTTTAATTCTTCATTTAATTTCAAACGTCGACCATTTTGTTTTATTAAAAATATTTTGTTTATGTATCATGTAAATTTTGACAATTAACTCTTTTTATAAATAAAATGAGTCAATTGTTACGATATTAATAGACAACAACTCACTTATCACTAGGTTCACTCCCTCCACTTATCAAGACGTAATGTAAAATTTCTTAACCTCTTCTCTACAAACAAGGGTTGGGTGTGAGAGTAATGCACCCGAATCTGATGATACGGATTATGCAGGAGTCTCGGGGACCTTGATTGGAACGCCTCCAAATGATTTTAGCTGCCGGAAATGCGTCAAAGTATTAAAATAAAAATTAAATTTTTGTGAAATGTATTGAAATTTGAAAACAATCCGCCATTATCTACTTTGATGTTGGTTATAAGAGATGTGACAATCTCGTTTTCTATTGGTTATAAGTGATGTGACATTCTCGGTAAATTAATCGGATCGATTATTTTCTCATTTGTTAATTTTAAAGTTGAACCTAATTTAACCATTTCTTGTTAAATGTACATAAATTACATTAACTTCATGTTTCAATTAGTGTATAGTTCCGAAAAATTTTGTGAGTTGAAACGAAATTGGTGTAGAAGAGAAAAATGAATGTATGTCTTCTAGTTTCGGGAATATGTTGACCGTAAAGCGTCCTGTGCAGTCACCTACATATCTGTTATTGCTTATGACTTTGGTCGTTAATTGATAATTTAATATGGGACAGGGGGCATGCAACGTGGGATGGAGAGCAATGCATGTTCGCAGCTTTAGAGGCAGCTGCGTCCGCGGCTTCGTTGCCAGGGATCCCGGAGTGTCCTTTCACCCATTGAAATAGGATCTCGGAGTTTATATATGTGTTTTTTAGCTGGTGAATGGTTTTGTGTATTTGTGCAACAAGTGGGTGTGTATTAGATGGTTGTTTAAGTGCAGCTAGCGATGATTGTGAGTCGGTATGAATGAGCGAGTGCGATATTTTATTTTTATAGATGTGTTCTACAGCTTTAAGAATTGCAAACAGCTCAGCCTGAAAGACTGAGCTAGTGCTGTGTAATTTAAATAATTTTGTAAGTCTGGGTGTACGGGTAGAGGGTGGGAAGACAACAAATGCCGCGCCGACAGAGCCGTCGTTTTGTTTGCTGCCGTCCGTGTATATGTGTGTGAAGTTATTGTTAGTGTTGGTGTCTGCAACACGTGTACTGATTGCTATCCTATGCGCAGGGTGAAGGAGCTCCTGGGTCGATATAGGTGTTTCTATCGGGATGTCAGAGGGAATCCTATCGCTAGTTCTATTGATTCGGGTTTGTTCCAGCTCAGCGGTCTCTAGGACCCTGAGGTCTAGCGGGGTGATTTGGGCTAAAGCCGTGGCCGCGCAGGTTGAAATAGTGCGAAACCCCCTGATGATTTTTATGGCGAAAAGCCTTTGAGTATTATTTAGTCGTTTTCGAATATATTTCTTAGTGGCGATATGGCCCCATATTCCCGAAGCGTAAGTAATAATAGGTTCGATAACCCTTTGGTATATGAGCCTAATGTTATCAGGGTGAGGGCCCCAAGTTGGTCTGGTGAAGAGTGAGATTTTATGGAATATTTTTATTGCCCTCCCTAAGATGTAATTAACATGTTCATTAAAATTAAGCTTACTGTCTATGATTAAGCCCAAATATTTAATGGAGTTGTTAAATTTGAGTGGAACGCCATTGAAAACTATTCGGCCGAGGGTCGCAAGTTTGGTGAACGCGATACACTGTGTTTTGTCTGGGCCAAAGCGGAGCTTGACGCTCTGTCCCCATAGTCGAATAGTTTCCAGTGCCGAGTTTGTGATGTGTTCGAGTGTTTGGACGTCCTTAGCTGTGCTTATAAGCAGGACGTCGTCTGCGTATGCCTGAAGGGAGCAGCCTTCTGGAATAGGTGTGTTGAGAAGGCTGTTGAGAATTATGTTCCAGAGGATAGGCCCGCAAGCTGAACCTTGGACGCATCCTTTCTCGGTGTGTTTTGAGACGGTGGTGTTGCCGAGACGCAAAGAGACTTTCCTATCATGTAGGTAACTTTGTATGATTTTAAAAATGTTAAGGGGACATCTTATGCGGCGGAGCCCGTCATAGACAGCGGGCCACCATGCATTGTCAAATGCTGCTTTGATATCGAGGGAAACCGCTATTGCTAGCTGACCTTTGGACTTGGCTGAAGTGATCGTGCTGATGGCTTGCTGTATGGCTTGCACGGTGCTTGTCTGCTCCGTGAAGCCGAATTGATTTGGGTTCAGTAGTTTTAAGCTATGTGCATTGAATGTAAGTCTTTTAGTGAAAAGTTTTTCTAATGTCTTACCGAAGACGGGTATAAGGCCAATAGGTCGATAGGAACTCAGTTCTTCGAGTTTTGTTTTACCGGGTTTGGGAATGATTTTCACTACCGCCTCTTTCCATGTGGAAGGGAAGTGTGAAATCGTCAAGCAGCAGTTAAATAGGTTGGTGATGAAATCCGGAAACAGACGAGCGAACACGGCGCATATGTCACTGGTCAGGTGGTCATGACCCGGTGCTTTGTTATTGCCAATCGAGCTGATGGCGTCGATTATCTCGGTGGTGGTGAATGGGGGTTCGTTCTCCGTGTTAGGGAGATCATTAGAAGCACCCCTGATGTCGCGGTGTTCGCTCGTGTCGGGATCATCGCCGGGGTAAAAGTGGTTAAGCAGCGCTTCGGCAGTCTCCTGTTCGGTGTTTGTGTATGTGTTGTTGATCTTAAGTGTTCCCGGGTGTATGTTGAGAGCTTTCTCTTTTAAAAGTTTGTTTGTAATGGACCATGCGTCGTCCTTGCCCTGAGCCTCGCAGAATGCCCGAAAGCTGTCTGTCGGCGCATGTCGGACGCATAAATCTCTTTTGTTTCCCTATACTGTTCGATTAGATCGGGTGACGGTGTGTTGTTTGATCGTGATGTGCGATGCAAAATCCGATGTAATTCTATACATTTAGTTTTGAGGTGCTCTAAGTGGTCATTCCAGAAGGGGGCTTTACTTTTTTGTTTGCCGGATTTGATGGGAAATGACTCTGTACAGGCGTCATTAATAATACGCGTCGTGCGTTCCACGATCGAGTCAAGTTCGGTGGGTGAAATGTTGAGGAAGTTTGTGTTAAGGATTTGACTATTGGCAATTTTGGAAAGCAGATTTTCCTTGAATTTGTGCCAGTTTGCATTTTTAGTGCGGTATAAAAAGGTGCTTTGGTTGGGTATCGCGGTTGGCGGATTTTGCAGATTGATTTTAAATGTGATTATGTTGTGTTGGGTGGATGGGAATAGGTTAGGCCTGACTTCCCAGTGTGTTATTTTGTTAACGAGAGGGGTGGTGCTAAAACTTAAATCGATAATGGAAGAGCGAGGGCGGCCGTGTGTGATAGTTTCGAAGGTAGGTGTATTACCTACATTGCACAGGTGTAAGTCCGCGGAACTCATAAGGTCGACCAGATCATGGCCCCGTCTATTGCTACGCGGGTAGCGACCTCCACCCCAAAGTGAATGCCATGCGTTGAAGTCACCGCAGACTGCGATAGACGCGTGAGGATGTTGAGTGATGAAGTTTTCTAATGTGTTGAGTGTGTCATTGTTGTCTGTTTCTGGCTCTATGTAAACAGAAGCCACGTATAGTGTGGAGGTACTAGTGGGTATGGAGATGATGGCCAGGTTGCCGGTAGAGTGTTGTGTGAGTAGCATGGCATTGATGTTTGATCGTGTAACTATACAGGCTTTCGTGATTCCTCTCCGATTGGTTTGGAATGTGCGTAGGCCTGGTATATGTGGTGAGAGTGTGTTGTTACCTAGATATGGCTCAGAGATGATTGCAATGTCTGTGTGATTGTTATCAAAGTGTAATTTGAGCTCATGAAATGCATTGCGAGACCTATCGAGGTTCGCCTGTAAGATATTAAAATGTGTCTGCATATTTAATTGTAATTGATTTTGGCCTCGACGCGGGCACGCATGGATTTCACTTTGGGGCAGTTCTCGCTGTCAGCGCGATGGCTAACGTCGGTCGTAGTTTTGTATTGGTGGTTTTGCTCACTGCAGTTAATGCAGCAAGGCTTCTTTGAGGTCGCCTTGCTGCATTCGCCCGTTGTATGTGTTTTTGCGCATTTGGCGCAGGTGGGGACGGTGGCTGGGCAGCGGTTTTTGGTGTGCCCAAAACCTTGGCAGTTTCTGCATTGAATAAATGGTGAGAAATTCTCACAGTGGACTCTTTGGTAATTAATGGAGACCCTCTCGAGTTCCAGGAACTTACGCCAGGCTGTCGGCGAGGTGTTTAGTACGAGGTTATATAGTTTGTCGTTCCTATTGTTCCGTTTAAATTTGATGTTAAATTTCTCTGATTTGAGTGAGGGGTTTTGATCCTTGATAGCATTGATAATTTCCTCGGCGGGAGTGTCTTTGCTGATGCCTTTAATGTGGATCATGGGATCGAGACGACGCTCCTCTTCTGCATTGAGCGAGCCCGTCTTTTTTAAATGTGAAAGCGCGTGTTGTCTATTATCATTGCTTTCAAAGGTAATTTTTAGTTTCCCTTTCGACAGGGGGATATTTTAAGCGGGGCGTAGCCGCCCTCTCGGAAGTTGATAGATTTTCTGACCTTTTCCACTAACTGTTGGGGGGTTGAGCTGGGTTCTCCGCTGACTACAATAGATGGCCCAGACTCTTTTTTGGAGGTGGCCGCGATGCTAGCGTAAGACCTATTGTGCCCAGAGGGGGCGTTATTTTCTGTGGTGGCCGATTCTAGAGTTTTTATTTTTTCCATTAGCTTATTCATTTTTTTGGTGTTTTGTTCGAGAAGCGTGGAATGCTCCTGAAGTTTAGTGAGAAGTAAATTTTGTTGGGGTGGAAGGGTTGGATGAACTGTAAAGGTAGTGTCCGGACACAATATGCTGGGGGTTGGTGGCGGTATCTCAGTTATGATTGGTGTTGGGCCGGGTGCGAGACACGTGAGCCTAGTCTGAATGATTTTGGTAGCATTCTCCAGGGACACGGTAATGCTGTTTTTTATTTCAGTTTTAATGTTCCTAGAGGCCCCGAGCGCCTCTTTAGCTTTGTTTAGCCATTCGCAGGCTTCGTCAATAGGGTTAGCGTGGTCGCTGATGACCAACTTGGAAGGAGAGCGGGCAAACGCCGGGAGAAGCGCCTCCGACTGCGCGTTAATCGCAGCGGGCGAGGAGGTTTGTTTGGAGGTTTTGGGTTGTGAGCGGAACATCTTGGGTTAAGTTTTAGGTTAAATTTAACTGCGACTAAAGATTTAAAAGCCGTAAAGTGAAAAAAAAAGAAATAGCAAAAAAATAGCAAAATCCTTCGTTATTGAAGACGACGTTAAGCCTGTAATAAACCGATACCTGACCCTAATAAAAGGTTGGCGCACGTGCAAAAACAAAAGGGACCGTCGCTATAGATGTATTTAGTATTTATTATTTTAGCAATGAGGGATTATTATAGTAATGACTTTAAAAGATAGGAATTTATTAATAACAATGAAAATTTACGTTGTTTCTAAAGAAAATAAACTAAACTAAACTCTTTAACGCGCGATTTTACCTGAAAGGCGGCAATTCCTTTCTAAGCGGATAAACAAATTTACTGATATGAACAATTCGGGTGAAAAATTTACGGCGTTTCTAATTGAAATTAAACCTTTTAGCTCCGGACGAACGTGTATGTAGTTTTTTACTGTTGCTAGCAGTGGGTTTTGTTGGGAATTTAAATTTAATTTAATAAAAAAAAAAAAAAAAAAAAAAGAGTCGCTGGCGGTTAAAATGACTTAAATTGAAAACTGAATGACCCTATATAAATTGACAACTGTATCGCCTGTTTAAAATGTATCAAATGGAATTTAAAAAGAATTTAGTTTAAAATAAAAACGAAATAAAATTGGCGCGTGACTATTGACGTTAAATAATACAAAATTCGAAAATTAAACAATAAAAAAAAAAAAAGATGAAAATTAACTAAAAGTACTGACTATTTGTAGATGGCTAGCCGAGAGGATGCTGGTTGACGCAGCAGCAGCGATTCCGTCGGATGAGAACACACCCCGATAAGCTCACAGTAAACAACTTTCAAACACAAAACCGTCGCGAGAACACCGACTTTTTGACTTGTTATTCGCGGAGGAATAAGAAATTCCAAGTAAAATGAGTGGTTATTCGCGAGAGCGGAGATGACCGTTCAATAAGGCAGTTAGAATGAGACTGGTTAGGTTAGGTTAGGTTAGGTTAGGTTAGGTTAGGTTAGGTTAGGTTAGGTTAGGTTAGGTTCCCCCCCGCCGCCTCTACGTCCGCCACCGTTGCGCTCCCTACAAACCTAGGCGTTAAGAGCCGAGATGGCGAGAGCGCATGGGTTGTAGTTGGCAAACGAGGTAAGGATGTCAATGACCTGCCGACTTCGCCGAGAGTGCGCCAGGCACGCGCTAGTTCGAAGACTAGCCCGAAGAAGAAGGCTTCACCAAAGCTCCGGGTGACACGTTCTGCAGCCGTGAGCATTACATTAGCAAAAGAGGCCGAGCAGAAGGGGCTCACCTACGCCGACATTATAAAGGAAGCGAGGCAGAAGATCGACCTCAACGGCCTCGGCTTAGAGGCGGTCAAGTTCCGCCGTGGAGTGACCGGGGCCGCCATACTACTAATTCCCGGTACTGGGAAGGACGGCGTCGCAAACTCTCTCGCGGACAAATTAAAGGAGGTACTGCCCGCAGAAAGCGTAAAAGTGGCTAGACCTCAAAAAGTTACGAGCGTCCGCATATCCGGACTAGATGACTCAGTCACAGCCGAGGAAATCCGTCTTGCGGTATCGGCAAAAGGAGAGTGCCCCACAGATCAAATTCGGGTGAGTGGAGTCCGCCCGGACAGAAGTGGGCTCTCCGCGGCGTGGGTGACGTGCCCGATCACAGCTGCAAAGAAGCTGACCGAAGGAAGGTTGCTCGTCGGATGGGTGGCGGCGCGTGTTGCCGTCCATATGCCCAGAGAGCTACGCTGCTACAGGTGCCTGGAGAAGGGACACGTAGCGGTCCGATGCACGGCGGAAGACCGCAGCCTACAGTGCTACAGATGCGGAATAGCCGGCCATAAAGCGGCAGAATGCACGGGAAAGGTCCAGTGCACTATTTGTGTGGCATCCGGTAGGAAGGCCGATCATCGTTTGGGAGGTCTCTCATGCTCGGCCCCCAAAAAGAGGATGCCTAGGAGAGTGCCCTCATCGAAGGCACCCCATCCCAACCCGAGCGGGGATAACAGTATGGAGACGGACGGGGCTGTAGTCAACTGATATGGTCTTTAATTTCCTACAGGCGAACATTAACCACTGCGCCGCCGCTCAGAATTTGCTGGTTCAGAGCGTGGCGGAGTGGTCCATAGACGTAGGCGTCATTAGCGAACCGTACGCAGCACCTGATCGCCCAAATTGGGTCTCGGATCGCTGTGGTCTGGTCTCTATCGTTGCTGCCAGCAATTCAGAGTGCCACCTCAGGAACGTTTCGAAAGGAGACGGCTGGGTAGCAGCCAACCTGGGCCAGCAGAAAGTTGTAGCGGTTTATTTCTCTCCAAATAAACCAATCAGTGAATTCGAGTCCTTCCTGGCTAGCATGGATAGTATTGTAAGGCAAGGCGCGCCTGGCGGGGTCTTGGTTGCCGGAGACCTGAACGCGAAGTCTGCGGCGTGGGGTTCCCCAGTTAGAAATTGCCGCGGGGACGTGCTAGTAGAATGGTTGGCATCCTGCAACCTCGTCGTACTGAATGTCGGCTCGGAATGGACGTGTTGCAGAGAATCGGGAGCTTCAGTGGTGGATGTGACCTTTGCCACCCCCGCCCTTGCGTGTCGTGTACGGGATTGGAGAGTGGAGACGGGGGTGGAAACGCTCTCCGACCATCGATATATACGTTTCAGCGTTCACCCCCCCTCGTCGTCGGTGCCTCCCGTCCGGGAGGGAGCTCCGCGTGAGATAGGCCCTAGATGGGCTTTAAAAGCTTTAAACAGAGAAGACTTGGTGGTAGCAACTGTGGTGAGCTCCTGGTGTCCTGCCGCTGGAGCTCGGAGTATTGACGAGAAAGTGATCTCGCTGGAAGGGGCTTGGAAAGAGATATCGGATGCCTCGATGCCTAGATCTCAGCGTCCTACTGTTCGAAAGTATGTTTATTGGTGGAGCGCAGGTCTGAGCAGACTCCGCAAGGCATGCACTGAGGCGCGAAGACGCCTGCGAAGGTACAGAAGGAGAAGTGGAGCCATTCTCGGTGGCGACGAAGAAGCGAGGCTTCGTGCGGACTTGCAGCAAGCGAAGAGGACACTGAAGAAGGAGATCAGTGAGGCCAAGGAGCGGGCTTGGGAGGAATTCCTGTCCATTCTGGACCTCGACCCCTGGGGCCGGCCGTATAAGACGGTTATGGCAAAAATGCGTCCATGGACCCCGCCAATCACCGAGGGAATGGAGCCGTCTCTCCTGGCTAAGGTCGTAGAAACGCTTTTCCCACCGGCATCGGCAATGTCGGACACAATGAGACCCTATGCTACCAGAGACATAGAGGAGGAGGACGACGAAGCGTCGGAGGTTACAGAGGAGGAGCTGGTTGCTGCGGCGGAACGAGCTGCGCTCAAAAAGACGGCGCCAGGCCCGGACGGGGTACACGGAAAGGTCTTGGCTCTCTCCCTCCGCCACGGGCTTCTGGAAAGGTTCCGATCTCTTTTGACTGACTGTATAAAAAGAGGGTCCTTTCCACAAATATGGAAAGATGGACGCTTGGTCCTCTTAAGGAAAATCGACAAACCGGCCGACTCGCCCTCAGGCTACAGGCCGATCGTACTCTTGAACGAGGCGGGCAAAATTTTCGAGCGCATAATTTCCGTGCGCATAGGGCGCCACCTGACATCGGTTGGACCCGATCTGTCGGACTGTCAATTTGGCTTCCGGTCGAGAAGGTCCACCATGGACGCCATTGCCCGCCTCCGAGAAATCACGGAAGAAATAACATTAAAAGGTGGCGTTGCGATCGCGGTGTCGCTCGACATCGCCAACGCGTTCAATACCATACCTTGGGAGGCGATCACTAATGGTCTCCGATACCATGGGGTGCCCATTTATTTGAGGACACTGGTCGCCGAGTACCTGCAAGGAAGGAAAATCATATATCCCGGTAGGGATGGCTGGAGGAGACATCAGGTGCGATGCGGTGTTCCACAGGGGTCGGTGTTAGGGCCACTGTTGTGGAACATCGGATATGACAGGGTCTTGAGGGGGGTGCTGATTCGTGGTGTGCAAGTTTTATGCTACGCGGACGACACACTCGTCGTGGCTTCCGGCGACTCTTTTAGGGAGGCTTCCCTCAGAGCGACAGCAGGCGCTGCGCAGATAGTGGGTCGCATTCGTAGTTTGGGCTTGCGTGTCGCCCTTAAAAAATCAGAGGCCATTGCCTTCTACGGCCCCCGGAGATCTCGCCCCCCGGACGCCCAAATCGTCGTTGGAGGGGTCCCGATTGATATAGGAATGCGGCTTAAATACCTGGGCCTATTGTTTGACCCCAAATGGTCGTTCAAGAATCATTTCATAGAATTGACGCCGAAACTGGAAGCGACAGCCATGGCGCTGAGTCGCATCATGCCCAACATTGGCGGGCCGCGTGAATCGTGCCGAAAGTTATTCGCCGGTATCGTCAGAGCGAAAGCCCTATACGGCTGCCCAATATGGGCGAATGCAACGGGCCTTAACACGCAGAATAAGGCGCTGATCAGACGGACGCAACGCACGATTTCATTGCGTGTGGCAAGAGCATACCGCACCGTTTCCTTTGACGCAGTTTGTGTGATAGCAGGAACATGCCCTTGGTACCACGATGCGGTAGCACTAGCCGATGTTTACTGGAGGAGAAACCACTGGCGGGGGCGCGGAGAAGAGCCGCCCTTCGAGGTAACTAAGCAGTGGCGAACTGAATCGCACGAAATCGCGATACGAAACTGGAGTGCCGATCTGACAAATGCAAGCGCGGGCCTGTGGACCCTCGAGGCCATACGGCCCGTCCTCAAAGAATGGCTTGACAGACGATGGGGGTCACTGAGATACCACCTGATCCAGCTACTAACTGGACACGGATGCTTTGGCAAATACCTTTGCCAGGTGGCTCGCCGAGAGGCAAACCCCCTTTGCCACCACTGCGGGTGTCAAAATGACACGCCGCAGCATACTCTGGAGGAGTGTCCAGCGTGGGAGTCCGAGAGGAGCGCTCTGCTCTCCTCAATAAATGTGACCGACTTGACACTCCCAAATTTAGTGTCCGTCATGGTAAGGGATAGACGAGCCTGGCAGGCGGTCGAAGCCTTCGCCGAGGCTGTCCTGCAGGCGAAAGAAACCAGCGAGCGAGCCCGGGAGGCTGACCCTACGGCGCCGCCTTTAAGGAAGAAACGTACCGCGCGTAGCCGTCGCGACTTTCTGCGTCGCTGACGTCATACAGAGATATATAGGGCTTTTTATTAGGAGTGCTGCGCGCTAATTGGCGCCACGCAGCATGCGCAAGCTGGAAAGTGGGTTCAGGCCTGAAAAGGCTATTACCACGACCCAGCTACAGACACGCTACGGATTGGGCCCTGGTGGTTTTAGTGGGTATGGGGTCATCGCTTTTTATGACCTTGACCCCCACACTCCCCGCGCCACTCACACTTTGCCCAGGCGCGGGGGCCCGTAAGCGGGTTTCCCCAGGTAAAAAAAAAAAAAAAAAAAGGTTAGGTTAGGTTAGGTTTTTTTTTTTTTTTTTTTTTTAATTGCTAGTAGGCCTACCTCCCCGGCGACTTAAGCCCCGGGGCCGAGGAAGCTAAGCTAAAATAAGCTTTTCATGGTCGTTGTAATTTATTGATGTAAAAGAAACAGTATATACATTGAACGTGGTTAAGGTGGCTGAGGGTTGGTTTTGCTATAGGATACAATTCTTTTCCCTCAGCCACCTGAATAGAGTCCGCGTCTTAAAACTAATCTTAAAATAATAGTTATTTGTGTACAGTTGCATTATATAAAATTGAGTTTAGAACTTAGTTATATAAGAGTAGGCTATGATAATGGTAACGTTTAACAAAGGTAAATGGAATTAATGTATTGTAAACTATAGTATAAGAGTACAAAACAAAGGTGAAGTTAACACTTATACATTGTTAAGGATAAGACTCGGGTAGGTTGTTGAGGGTCGGTTCTGCTATTTGATACAATAACCGACCCTCAGCCGCCCGATTTAAGTCTGCTACTTAACACGATAATTAAATTAAAATCTAGATATTATAACAGTACGAATCAAGGTAAATTCTACACTAAACAATATTAAGTACAATTGAAAGGTGAAATTTAACACTACTTCCATATTAAGAATTAGACACGGGTAGGTTGTTGAGGGTCGGTTCTGCTATTTGATACAATAACCGACCCTCAGCCGCCCGATTTAAGTCTGCTACTTAACACGATAATTAAATTAAAATCTAGATATAACAGTACGAATCAAGGTAAATTCTACACTAAACAATATTAAGTACAATTGAAAGGTGAAATTTAACACTACTTCCATATTAAGAATTAGACACGGGTAGGTTGTTGAGGGTCGGCTCTGCTATTAGATACAATAACCGACCCTCAGCCGCCCGATTTAAGTCCGCCTCTTAACACGATAATTAAATTAAAATCTAGATATAACAGTACGAATCAAGGTAAATTCTACACTAAACAATATTAAGTACAATTGAAAGGTGAAATTTAACACTACTTCCATATTAAGAATTAGACACGGGTAGGTTGTTGAGGGTCGGCTCTGCTATTAGATACAATAACCGACCCTCAGCCGCCCGATTTAAGTCCGCCTCTTAACATGCTAATTAAATATAAGTTTAGATAAAAAAAGTACAATTCAAGGGTGAAATTTAACACTAATGCCATATTAAGAATTAGACACGGGTAGGTTGTTGAGGGTCGGTTCTGCTATTGGATACAATAACCGACCCTCAGCCGCCCGATTTAAGTCCGCCTCTTAACATGCTAATAAAATATAAGTTTAGATAAAAAAGTACAATTCAAGGGTGAAATTTAACACTAATGCCATATTAAGAATTAGACATGCCATACTAAGATTTTGTCAGGGTGGGGGGTAAAAACCTGTATTGTGGGGTGGAGGGGGGGTTTTGAGAGGAACACTGTACACTGTCAAATAGAGCTCGCCGAGCCGGTTAAAATAAGCCCAAGCTCGACGGGTTTAGCATAAAAATTTGGGAATATGAAAAATTTATAAATATGGGGCTGGTAATCCACCCTACCTTGTGTTAAGGACCAGGATTGCTCGCCAGCTGTTGCTCGTAATGTAGTGGTGATAGGTGTTTTCTGGCTGCCCCCGGAGAGGACAAGTCGTTGGTGTTGGAGCAGGAGCTGTTCCAGCTGGTCGCCTGATGACTTGGTGTCCAGTTGGGCAGGTGAAAAAGTGTGATGTGCGGTTTGGAACTAATCCGATGGAATCTTGTGCGGGCTATAAGATGGTGGTAGATTCCGATTTTTGGGAGGTGTGGATCCCCTGGAAACCCTGGGTTCCAAGCTATTCCTGGTCGTGGTTCCTAAATTACTGGGCGAATATTGATGATACTGGTGTCAGTCGGTAGCTTATTTTTTGTACTTTGTCCTTATCGTAACTTTAATTTGGTATTCTAATGTTTGGGGGTGGTTCACCCCCAAAAACTGTATTCTTGGAGTTTGAGGGGATATTCCTTTTCCGGTTTTAAGACGCGGACTCTATTCAGGTGGCTGAGGGAAAAGAATTGTATCCTATAGCAAAACCAACCCTCAGCCACCTTAACCACGTTCAATGTATATACTGTTTCTTTTACATCAATAAATTACAACGACCATGAAAAGCTTATTTTAGCTTAGCTTCCTCGGCCCCGGGGCTTAAGTCGCCGGGGAGGTAGGCCTACTAGCAATTAAAAAAAAAAAAAAAAAAAAAACCTAACCTAACCTAACCTTTTTTTTTTTTTTTTTTTACCTGGGGAAACCCGCTTACGGGCCCCCGCGCCTGGGCAAAGTGTGAGTGGCGCGGGGAGTGTGGGGGTCAAGGTCATAAAAAGCGATGACCCCATACCCACTAAAACCACCAGGGCCCAATCCGTAGCGTGTCTGTAGCTGGGTCGTGGTAATAGCCTTTTCAGGCCTGAACCCACTTTCCAGCTTGCGCATGCTGCGTGGCGCCAATTAGCGCGCAGCACTCCTAATAAAAAGCCCTATATATCTCTGTATGACGTCAGCGACGCAGAAAGTCGCGACGGCTACGCGCGGTACGTTTCTTCCTTAAAGGCGGCGCCGTAGGGTCAGCCTCCCGGGCTCGCTCGCTGGTTTCTTTCGCCTGCAGGACAGCCTCGGCGAAGGCTTCGACCGCCTGCCAGGCTCGTCTATCCCTTACCATGACGGACACTAAATTTGGGAGTGTCAAGTCGGTCACATTTATTGAGGAGAGCAGAGCGCTCCTCTCGGACTCCCACGCTGGACACTCCTCCAGAGTATGCTGCGGCGTGTCATTTTGACACCCGCAGTGGTGGCAAAGGGGGTTTGCCTCTCGGCGAGCCACCTGGCAAAGGTATTTGCCAAAGCATCCGTGTCCAGTTAGTAGCTGGATCAGGTGGTATCTCAGTGACCCCCATCGTCTGTCAAGCCATTCTTTGAGGACGGGCCGTATGGCCTCGAGGGTCCACAGGCCCGCGCTTGCATTTGTCAGATCGGCACTCCAGTTTCGTATCGCGATTTCGTGCGATTCAGTTCGCCACTGCTTAGTTACCTCGAAGGGCGGCTCTTCTCCGCGCCCCCGCCAGTGGTTTCTCCTCCAGTAAACATCGGCTAGTGCTACCGCATCGTGGTACCAAGGGCATGTTCCTGCTATCACACAAACTGCGTCAAAGGAAACGGTGCGGTATGCTCTTGCCACACGCAATGAAATCGTGCGTTGCGTCCGTCTGATCAGCGCCTTATTCTGCGTGTTAAGGCCCGTTGCATTCGCCCATATTGGGCAGCCGTATAGGGCTTTCGCTCTGACGATACCGGCGAATAACTTTCGGCACGATTCACGCGGCCCGCCAATGTTGGGCATGATGCGACTCAGCGCCATGGCTGTCGCTTCCAGTTTCGGCGTCAATTCTATGAAATGATTCTTGAACGACCATTTGGGGTCAAACAATAGGCCCAGGTATTTAAGCCGCATTCCTATATCAATCGGGACCCCTCCAACGACGATTTGGGCGTCCGGGGGGCGAGATCTCCGGGGGCCGTAGAAGGCAATGGCCTCTGATTTTTTAAGGGCGACACGCAAGCCCAAACTACGAATGCGACCCACTATCTGCGCAGCGCCTGCTGTCGCTCTGAGGGAAGCCTCCCTAAAAGAGTCGCCGGAAGCCACGACGAGTGTGTCGTCCGCGTAGCATAAAACTTGCACACCACGAATCAGCACCCCCCTCAAGACCCTGTCATATCCGATGTTCCACAACAGTGGCCCTAACACCGACCCCTGTGGAACACCGCATCGCACCTGATGTCTCCTCCAGCCATCCCTACCGGGATATATGATTTTCCTTCCTTGCAGGTACTCGGCGACCAGTGTCCTCAAATAAATGGGCACCCCATGGTATCGGAGACCATTAGTGATCGCCTCCCAAGGTATGGTATTGAACGCGTTGGCGATGTCGAGCGACACCGCGATCGCAACGCCACCTTTTAATGTTATTTCTTCCGTGATTTCTCGGAGGCGGGCAATGGCGTCCATGGTGGACCTTCTCGACCGGAAGCCAAATTGACAGTCCGACAGATCGGGTCCAACCGATGTCAGGTGGCGCCCTATGCGCACGGAAATTATGCGCTCGAAAATTTTGCCCGCCTCGTTCAAGAGTACGATCGGCCTGTAGCCTGAGGGCGAGTCGGCCGGTTTGTCGATTTTCCTTAAGAGGACCAAGCGTCCATCTTTCCATATTTGTGGAAAGGACCCTCTTTTTATACAGTCAGTCAAAAGAGATCGGAACCTTTCCAGAAGCCCGTGGCGGAGGGAGAGAGCCAAGACCTTTCCGTGTACCCCGTCCGGGCCTGGCGCCGTCTTTTTGAGCGCAGCTCGTTCCGCCGCAGCAACCAGCTCCTCCTCTGTAACCTCCGACGCTTCGTCGTCCTCCTCCTCTATGTCTCTGGTAGCATAGGGTCTCATTGTGTCCGACATTGCCGATGCCGGTGGGAAAAGCGTTTCTACGACCTTAGCCAGGAGAGACGGCTCCATTCCCTCGGTGATTGGCGGGGTCCATGGACGCATTTTTGCCATAACCGTCTTATACGGCCGGCCCCAGGGGTCGAGGTCCAGAATGGACAGGAATTCCTCCCAAGCCCGCTCCTTGGCCTCACTGATCTCCTTCTTCAGTGTCCTCTTCGCTTGCTGCAAGTCCGCACGAAGCCTCGCTTCTTCGTCGCCACCGAGAATGGCTCCACTTCCCCTTCTGTACCTTCGCAGGCGTCTTCGCGCCTCAGTGCATGCCTTGCGGAGTCTGCTCAGACCTGCGCTCCACCAATAAACATACTTTCGAACAGTAGGACGCTGAGATCTAGGCATCGAGGCATCCGATATCTCTTTCCAAGCCCCTTCCAGCGAGATCACTTTCTCGTCAATACTCCGAGCTCCAGCGGCAGGACACCAGGAGCTCACCACAGTTGCTACCACCAAGTCTTCTCTGTTTAAAGCTTTTAAAGCCCATCTAGGGCCTATCTCACGCGGAGCTCCCTCCCGGACGGGAGGCACCGACGACGAGGGGGGGTGAACGCTGAAACGTATATATCGATGGTCGGAGAGCGTTTCCACCCCCGTCTCCACTCTCCAATCCCGTACACGACACGCAAGGGCGGGGGTGGCAAAGGTCACATCCACCACTGAAGCTCCCGATTCTCTGCAACACGTCCATTCCGAGCCGACATTCAGTACGACGAGGTTGCAGGATGCCAACCATTCTACTAGCACGTCCCCGCGGCAATTTCTAACTGGGGAACCCCACGCCGCAGACTTCGCGTTCAGGTCTCCGGCAACCAAGACCCCGCCAGGCGCGCCTTGCCTTACAATACTATCCATGCTAGCCAGGAAGGACTCGAATTCACTGATTGGTTTATTTGGAGAGAAATAAACCGCTACAACTTTCTGCTGGCCCAGGTTGGCTGCTACCCAGCCGTCTCCTTTCGAAACGTTCCTGAGGTGGCACTCTGAATTGCTGGCAGCAACGATAGAGACCAGACCACAGCGATCCGAGACCCAATTTGGGCGATCAGGTGCTGCGTACGGTTCGCTAATGACGCCTACGTCTATGGACCACTCCGCCACGCTCTGAACCAGCAAATTCTGAGCGGCGGCGCAGTGGTTAATGTTCGCCTGTAGGAAATTAAAGACCATATCAGTTGACTACAGCCCCGTCCGTCTCCATACTGTTATCCCCGCTCGGGTTGGGATGGGGTGCCTTCGATGAGGGCACTCTCCTAGGCATCCTCTTTTTGGGGGCCGAGCATGAGAGACCTCCCAAACGATGATCGGCCTTCCTACCGGATGCCACACAAATAGTGCACTGGACCTTTCCCGTGCATTCTGCCGCTTTATGGCCGGCTATTCCGCATCTGTAGCACTGTAGGCTGCGGTCTTCCGCCGTGCATCGGACCGCTACGTGTCCCTTCTCCAGGCACCTGTAGCAGCGTAGCTCTCTGGGCATATGGACGGCAACACGCGCCGCCACCCATCCGACGAGCAACCTTCCTTCGGTCAGCTTCTTTGCAGCTGTGATCGGGCACGTCACCCACGCCGCGGAGAGCCCACTTCTGTCCGGGCGGACTCCACTCACCCGAATTTGATCTGTGGGGCACTCTCCTTTTGCCGATACCGCAAGACGGATTTCCTCGGCTGTGACTGAGTCATCTAGTCCGGATATGCGGACGCTCGTAACTTTTTGAGGTCTAGCCACTTTTACGCTTTCTGCGGGCAGTACCTCCTTTAATTTGTCCGCGAGAGAGTTTGCGACGCCGTCCTTCCCAGTACCGGGAATTAGTAGTATGGCGGCCCCGGTCACTCCACGGCGGAACTTGACCGCCTCTAAGCCGAGGCCGTTGAGGTCGATCTTCTGCCTCGCTTCCTTTATAATGTCGGCGTAGGTGAGCCCCTTCTGCTCGGCCTCTTTTGCTAATGTAATGCTCACGGCTGCAGAACGTGTCACCCGGAGCTTTGGTGAAGCCTTCTTCTTCGGGCTAGTCTTCGAACTAGCGCGTGCCTGGCGCACTCTCGGCGAAGTCGGCAGGTCATTGACATCCTTACCTCGTTTGCCAACTACAACCCATGCGCTCTCGCCATCTCGGCTCTTAACGCCTAGGTTTGTAGGGAGCGCAACGGTGGCGGACGTAGAGGCGGCGGGGGGGAACCTAACCTAACCTAACCTAACCTAACCTAACCTAACCTAACCTAACCTAACCTAACCAGTCTCATTCTAACTGCCTTATTGAACGGTCATCTCCGCTCTCGCGAATAACCACTCATTTTACTTGGAATTTCTTATTCCTCCGCGAATAACAAGTCAAAAAGTCGGTGTTCTCGCGACGGTTTTGTGTTTGAAAGTTGTTTACTGTGAGCTTATCGGGGTGTGTTCTCATCCGACGGAATCGCTGCTGCTGCGTCAACCAGCATCCTCTCGGCTAGCCATCTACAAATAGTCAGTACTTTTAGTTAATTTTCATCTTTTTTTTTTTTTATTGTTTAATTTTCGAATTTTGTATTATTTTAACGTCAATAGTCACGCGCCAATTTTATTTCGTTTTTATTTTAAACTAAATTCTTTTTAAATTCCATTTGATACATTTTAAACAGGCGATACAGTTGTCAATTTATATAGGGTCATTCAGTTTTCAATTTAAGTCATTTTAACCGCCAGCGACTCTTTTTTTTTTTTTTTTTTTTTAATTAAATTAAATTTAAATTCCCAACAAAACCCACTGCTAGCAACAGTAAAAAACTACATACACGTTCGTCCGGAGCTAAAAGGTTTAATTTCAATTAGAAACGCCGTAAATTTTTCACCCGAATTGTTCATATCAGTAAATTTGTTTATCCGCTTAGAAAGGAATTGCCGCCTTTCAGGTAAAATCGCGCGTTAAAGAGTTTAGTTTAGTTTATTTTCTTTAGAAACAACGTAAATTTTCATTGTTATTAATAAATTCCTATCTTTTAAAGTCATTACTATAATAATCCCTCATTGCTAAAATAATAAATACTAAATACATCTATAGCGACGGTCCCTTTTGTTTTTGCACGTGCGCCAACCTTTTATTAGGGTCAGGTATCGGTTTATTACAGGCTTAACGTCGTCTTCAATAACGAAGGATTTTGCTATTTTTTTGCTATTTCTTTTTTTTTCACTTTACGGCTTTTAAATCTTTAGTCGCAGTTAAATTTAACCTAAAACTTAACCCAAGATGTTCCGCTCACAACCCAAAACCTCCAAATAAACCTCCTCGCCCGCTGCGATTAACGCGCAGTCGGAGGCGCTTCTCCCGGCGTTTGCCCGCTCTCCTTCCAAGTTGGTCATCAGCGACCACGCTAACCCTATTGACGAAGCCTGCGAATGGCTAAACAAAGCTAAAGAGGCGCTCGGGGCCTCTAGGAACATTAAAACTGAAATAAAAAACAGCATTACCGTGTCCCTGGAGAATGCTACCAAAATCATTCAGACTAGGCTCACGTGTCTCGCACCCGGCCCAACACCAATCATAACTGAGATACCGCCACCAACCCCCAGCATATTGTGTCCGGACACTACCTTTACAGTTCATCCAACCCTTCCACCCCAACAAAATTTACTTCTCACTAAACTTCAGGAGCATTCCACGCTTCTCGAACAAAACACCAAAAAAATGAATAAGCTAATGGAAAAAATAAAAACTCTAGAATCGGCCACCACAGAAAATAACGCCCCCTCTGGGCACAATAGGTCTT
Source organism: Pieris napi (assembly GCF_905475465.1). Taxonomy (NCBI): domain Eukaryota; kingdom Metazoa; phylum Arthropoda; class Insecta; order Lepidoptera; family Pieridae; genus Pieris; species Pieris napi. The sequence continues at coordinate 13,662,948 of NC_062236.1, read as the reverse complement.
ACGCTAGCATCGCGGCCACCTCCAAAAAAGAGTCTGGGCCATCTATTGTAGTCAGCGGAGAACCCAGCTCAACCCCCCAACAGTTAGTGGAAAAGGTCAGAAAATCTATCAACTTCCGAGAGGGCGGCTACGCCCCGCTTAAAATATCCCCCTGTCGAAAGGGAAACTAAAAATTACCTTTGAAAGCAATGATAATAGACAACACGCGCTTTCACATTTAAAAAAGACGGGCTCGCTCAATGCAGAAGAGGAGCGTCGTCTCGATCCCATGATCCACATTAAAGGCATCAGCAAAGACACTCCCGCCGAGGAAATTATCAATGCTATCAAGGATCAAAACCCCTCACTCAAATCAGAGAAATTTAACATCAAATTTAAACGGAACAATAGGAACGACAAACTATATAACCTCGTACTAAACACCTCGCCGACAGCCTGGCGTAAGTTCCTGGAACTCGAGAGGGTCTCCATTAATTACCAAAGAGTCCACTGTGAGAATTTCTCACCATTTATTCAATGCAGAAACTGCCAAGGTTTTGGGCACACCAAAAACCGCTGCCCAGCCACCGTCCCCACCTGCGCCAAATGCGCAAAAACACATACAACGGGCGAATGCAGCAAGGCGACCTCAAAGAAGCCTTGCTGCATTAACTGCAGTGAGCAAAACCACCAATACAAAACTACGACCGACGTTAGCCATCGCGCTGACAGCGAGAACTGCCCCAAAGTGAAATCCATGCGTGCCCGCGTCGAGGCCAAAATCAATTACAATTAAATATGCAGACACATTTTAATATCTTACAGGCGAACCTCGATAGGTCTCGCAATGCATTTCATGAGCTCAAATTACACTTTGATAACAATCACACAGACATTGCAATCATCTCTGAGCCATATCTAGGTAACAACACACTCTCACCACATATACCAGGCCTACGCACATTCCAAACCAATCGGAGAGGAATCACGAAAGCCTGTATAGTTACACGATCAAACATCAATGCCATGCTACTCACACAACACTCTACCGGCAACCTGGCCATCATCTCCATACCCACTAGTACCTCCACACTATACGTGGCTTCTGTTTACATAGAGCCAGAAACAGACAACAATGACACACTCAACACATTAGAAAACTTCATCACTCAACATCCTCACGCGTCTATCGCAGTCTGCGGTGACTTCAACGCATGGCATTCACTTTGGGGTGGAGGTCGCTACCCGCGTAGCAATAGACGGGGCCATGATCTGGTCGACCTTATGAGTTCCGCGGACTTACACCTGTGCAATGTAGGTAATACACCTACCTTCGAAACTATCACACACGGCCGCCCTCGCTCTTCCATTATCGATTTAAGTTTTAGCACCACCCCTCTCGTTAACAAAATAACACACTGGGAAGTCAGGCCTAACCTATTCCCATCCACCCAACACAACATAATCACATTTAAAATCAATCTGCAAAATCCGCCAACCGCGATACCCAACCAAAGCACCTTTTTATACCGCACTAAAAATGCAAACTGGCACAAATTCAAGGAAAATCTGCTTTCCAAAATTGCCAATAGTCAAATCCTTAACACAAACTTCCTCAACATTTCACCCACCGAACTTGACTCGATCGTGGAACGCACGACGCGTATTATTAATGACGCCTGTACAGAGTCATTTCCCATCAAATCCGGCAAACAAAAAAGTAAAGCCCCCTTCTGGAATGACCACTTAGAGCACCTCAAAACTAAATGTATAGAATTACATCGGATTTTGCATCGCACATCACGATCAAACAACACACCGTCACCCGATCTAATCGAACAGTATAGGGAAACAAAAGAGATTTATGCGTCCGACATGCGCCGACAGACAGCTTTCGGGCATTCTGCGAGGCTCAGGGCAAGGACGACGCATGGTCCATTACAAACAAACTTTTAAAAGAGAAAGCTCTCAACATACACCCGGGAACACTTAAGATCAACAACACATACACAAACACCGAACAGGAGACTGCCGAAGCGCTGCTTAACCACTTTTACCCCGGCGATGATCCCGACACGAGCGAACACCGCGACATCAGGGGTGCTTCTAATGATCTCCCTAACACGGAGAACGAACCCCCATTCACCACCACCGAGATAATCGACGCCATCAGCTCGATTGGCAATAACAAAGCACCGGGTCATGACCACCTGACCAGTGACATATGCGCCGTGTTCGCTCGTCTGTTTCCGGATTTCATCACCAACCTATTTAACTGCTGCTTGACGATTTCACACTTCCCTTCCACATGGAAAGAGGCGGTAGTGAAAATCATTCCCAAACCCGGTAAAACAAAACTCGAAGAACTGAGTTCCTATCGACCTATTGGCCTTATACCCGTCTTCGGTAAGACATTAGAAAAACTTTTCACTAAAAGACTTACATTCAATGCACATAGCTTAAAACTACTGAACCCAAATCAATTCGGCTTCACGGAGCAGACAAGCACCGTGCAAGCCATACAGCAAGCCATCAGCACGATCACTTCAGCCAAGTCCAAAGGTCAGCTAGCAATAGCGGTTTCCCTCGATATCAAAGCAGCATTTGACAATGCATGGTGGCCCGCTGTCTATGACGGGCTCCGCCGCATAAGATGTCCCCTTAACATTTTTAAAATCATACAAAGTTACCTACATGATAGGAAAGTCTCTTTGCGTCTCGGCAACACCACCGTCTCAAAACACACCGAGAAAGGATGCGTCCAAGGTTCAGCTTGCGGGCCTATCCTCTGGAACATAATTCTCAACAGCCTTCTCAACACACCTATTCCAGAAGGCTGCTCCCTTCAGGCATACGCAGACGACGTCCTGCTTATAAGCACAGCTAAGGACGTCCAAACACTCGAACACATCACAAACTCGGCACTGGAAACTATTCGACTATGGGGACAGAGCGTCAAGCTCCGCTTTGGCCCAGACAAAACACAGTGTATCGCGTTCACCAAACTTGCGACCCTCGGCCGAATAGTTTTCAATGGCGTTCCACTCAAATTTAACAACTCCATTAAATATTTGGGCTTAATCATAGACAGTAAGCTTAATTTTAATGAACATGTTAATTACATCTTAGGGAGGGCAATAAAAATATTCCATAAAATCTCACTCTTCACCAGACCAACTTGGGGCCCTCACCCTGATAACATTAGGCTCATATACCAAAGGGTTATCGAACCTATTATTACTTACGCTTCGGGAATATGGGGCCATATCGCCACTAAGAAATATATTCGAAAACGACTAAATAATACTCAAAGGCTTTTCGCCATAAAAATCATCAGGGGGTTTCGCACTATTTCAACCTGCGCGGCCACGGCTTTAGCCCAAATCACCCCGCTAGACCTCAGGGTCCTAGAGACCGCTGAGCTGGAACAAACCCGAATCAATAGAACTAGCGATAGGATTCCCTCTGACATCCCGATAGAAACACCTATATCGACCCAGGAGCTCCTTCACCCTGCGCATAGGATAGCAATCAGTACACGTGTTGCAGACACCAACACTAACAATAACTTCACACACATATACACGGACGGCAGCAAACAAAACGACGGCTCTGTCGGCGCGGCATTTGTTGTCTTCCCACCCTCTACCCGTACACCCAGACTTACAAAATTATTTAAATTACACAGCACTAGCTCAGTCTTTCAGGCTGAGCTGTTTGCAATTCTTAAAGCTGTAGAACACATCTATAAAAATAAAATATCGCACTCGCTCATTCATACCGACTCACAATCATCGCTAGCTGCACTTAAACAACCATCTAATACACACCCACTTGTTGCACAAATACACAAAACCATTCACCAGCTAAAAAACACATATATAAACTCCGAGATCCTATTTCAATGGGTGAAAGGACACTCCGGGATCCCTGGCAACGAAGCCGCGGACGCAGCTGCCTCTAAAGCTGCGAACATGCATTGCTCTCCATCCCACGTTGCATGCCCCCTGTCCCATATTAAATTATCAATTAACGACCAAAGTCATAAGCAATAACAGATATGTAGGTGACTGCACAGGACGCTTTACGGTCAACATATTCCCGAAACTAGAAGACATACATTCATTTTTCTCTTCTACACCAATTTCGTTTCAACTCACAAAATTTTTCGGAACTATACACTAATTGAAACATGAAGTTAATGTAATTTATGTACATTTAACAAGAAATGGTTAAATTAGGTTCAACTTTAAAATTAACAAATGAGAAAATAATCGATCCGATTAATTTACCGAGAATGTCACATCACTTATAACCAATAGAAAACGAGATTGTCACATCTCTTATAACCAACAGAAAAGTAGATAATGGCGGATTGTTTTCAAATTTCAATACATTTCACAAAAATTTAATTTTTATTTTAATACTTTGACGCATTTCCGGCAGCTAAAATCATTTGGAGGCGTTCCAATCAAGGTCCCCGAGACTCCTGCATAATCCGTATCATCAGATTCGGGTGCATTACTCTCACACCCAACCCTTGTTTGTAGAGAAGAGGTTAAGAAATTTTACATTACGTCTTGATAAGTGGAGGGAGTGAACCTAGTGATAAGTGAGTTGTTGTCTATTAATATCGTAACAATTGACTCATTTTATTTATAAAAAGAGTTAATTGTCAAAATTTACATGATACATAAACAAAATATTTTTAATAAAACAAAATGGTCGACGTTTGAAATTAAATGAAGAATTAAAAAAAATATAAACTGTGAAAATATCTCAAAAATGATTTATCTGATGGAAAATAATTAGCAAGATTAATATAGAAAATGGTTTAGCATAGCGAGGAAAATTATTAAAACCCATCATGGCAATGGGGCCGCTTAAAGGTAAGTAGTAAGTTTATTAGTAAATCGTAAGTTACGTATTCTGTTTATAACTTCCATTCCAACTTATAACTAAGTTTATACTTCGTATTGGTAACGGTGTTGAATACCACCGCACTTTTTTGACGATACTATATATTTAGGAGTCTCGGGGGACCTTCGAAATGAACAACGAAACAAGGGATACCTAACATCTGGATATTATATTGTAAAAAATTTAAGAATATTATGTTAACAAAAAAATTATTATGTCACGCTAAAAGTGATTCTCTCACCAAATGGTCTAAGGATTCAAACTAAACAGGATGGATAGGTATCTTAAATTTTCAAAATATTACTAAAGGTATGTTTTTATATTATAATATTTTGTTGAATAATAAAGAAGAAAAATTAGTGTTTATATATTTATTCATTTGTGTAACTGCAAGTGTTGGTACTTTTTAGATGCCATGAAACTACTATTGCAACCTTTTTAAGTGATTCAGAGGTCAAACACACAACAACAATATTACCTATGTTTTTACTAACTCTCTTAAAAACTGAATTCTATTATAACTATTTTAGAAATATAATAACTATCATAGTAAATAAATAGAAATAAGCAGTATCTAGAAAACTAGTTAACAAAGTTTGTTTGTTTGATGGCAATTTGAAGTCAAATGTAATAGGTTAAATCGAAGCGACATTGTAAAGAATAATTAAATTGTTAGTTAAAAATGTCAAATATAAAAAATATTTTTAGGTTTTCTAACTTCAAATTCCATTCATGAAATATAAGAAGTATTAATTTAAATTGATCAAGTTGAATTTAATTTAATTGTTCAGATTTCAGAACACAAGTATAAATAATCATGTTAGGTATGTTGGATCAAATATAATATAAGCTTTCAATTGCTCAAATTCATACCATTTCAAGTGATCAACGTTAATTTTAAATGTTGGAAATGAACATAACTTATTTAATAAACATAGAAGCCAACAAAAGATAGTTATTCTATTTTAGTTGTTATTATATTGTAGTCAGAACTACACTTTAGCACTTAACATACCCTTTATGGGTCTTGGATTTGTTTCATTAATAAATAATTGTTTTTAAAGTACATACTTAGATTTGCTCAAGATTTTTTTTAATTCATAGTACTGAATCAATTACTGTGTGCGAAATTACTAAGCTTTGTTACCATAAAACTTTAAATAATATTTGGCTTAGTTATAATATTATCAAACATGTTTTTAAGATACTTTACTTAGAAATACAAAGATATCCCATATATAAATTTTTGTGTGTTTTATGCAAGTTTTTTATTATTTTCCTTAACTTTACAATAATTAAATTGCTACGCAATATTATTTTGTCAGTACAGTGACCTACCACATCTCCCTATTTACAATTTTAACACATAACTATTGTATTACAGCCGATTAATGAGGAAGAAAATGACAAATTATTGAAATGTTAAGAAGAGATATTAAACCGAGACCACAAATCTATTTTGAATGCAGTTTGGACAAATATGATTTTTATATGAAAAAATGGATTACCGTGTTTAAGATAATTGTTTTGATAACTTCATAATATTTTTTTTGGATCTAATAATATTGTTATATTATTAAAATGATTAATTAAATCTACCACTTATTTAATGACTGCCTATAGAAAACGTAGTAACCGAAATGAAAAATATATAAGCCATGTTACTTTATAGGTTAATAAAAGAACAATATAATAACTTACACATTTAATTTAATGATTATATGTAGTAAACTTTTAACACACTACAAAACAACTTTCAGTAATACAAACTCAAACTTAAGTACAAATAAAAACTAATTAAAACCCAGCCTCACATAGAGCTAATCAATAACATCTACTTTATTTTGTAGACAAATATATTTATTTTAATATTATATTTTCTAATTAGTTTGTAAAAAGTAATAGTTATGAACGACAAATTTAAAAAAGCTTAAGTACTTAAACCATCATGTATATAATGATGGTATTTCATACTGGTGTAAAGCAGAATAATATTTTTATCCAAAACCTTAATGTTATATCAATATTTATAAAAATATAGGAACCGAAATTGTACTGTGTTATCATTTATTATAAATTGAAGGATAAGTAGTCGAAATTCAATAATTTGAAAATGTCTGCACTATTGTGTCTTTTTATATCCAGGGGCCTTGTCGTATGATACAAATATAATTTTCTTCTTCTTCAAAGGCAGAATGTATTTTTCTTTCAGGAATTTTGAACATTTGGGGATCTCTGAAATTATTAGATTTATAATTTTAGTATAGTAGAAAAATACAAATACATATATTACAAAATTTACCTATCTTAACATATTTATCGTTTTCTGTTCGACTTATCTCTGCTGGAGACAACATGATTAAGACTGCATCGAAAAATTGGTTCTAGGATAAAAATGATATTTTTAATGCTAAAATAATCAAAATGTTTACCTTAGATCATCTATTTACTAGACTCTTCGTTCATCTCAGCAGCATATGTTCTAGGTTTCGTCAATACCATATAATTTCTTGAGTATTGGAAAAAAGCGATAGTTACCAACGCCGAAAAACCGTCGTCGTCGGTCGTTTCGTGCCGACATTTTCTTCGCCATCTATAGATATTATTTGAATAATTTTTAATGGTTTACATCATTTATTTCTTGAAATAGAGGTTTAAACTTTTAAAGTGGAAACGGGCCTTCTGTAACAATAACAAAGTTCTATTTCACGAAGCTTAATGTTTATATATATAATTTTTTCGTAAAATACTGCTTTATTATAAATATTATTTTATAAACTTACCCCAAGATACATATAGATTGTCCTATGTTAGAATATTTTCACATAAAACAAGTTTTAACTTAGCTAAAAATGGCTAACTCACTGGTAAATGACGATTTCAGCGAGGGAAGAGCAACTTTTAATTTGACGTACAAAATGTACATTTAAATGAGATGAGATGTCAAATGGTATGTATCAGAATACCAAATACCAACAATTTTGGAGCGTAAGAGTAGCAGTGCCAAATTTTAGTTCCAAATGTGAACAATCTCATTTGAGCGGCGTTTTTGTCGCGGTTATTGTTTATCAGAATACCAAATTGTAACATGACACCGAAACGAACGATTTGACAGCAAAAATCCGCTGTGAGAGTGTGCGAAGTGAGTTACAGAATCGCAGGGTTGTCCTTTTCAGGACATATTACCGTGTGTTACGACAACGATGACAACTGTTATTTTCAGAACACATCACTCTTTCATTACGACACGTAAACTAATCACCTACATATATAAGCCGTGTTATTTTTACAGTTTGATAAAAGAACAATATGTATAATAAATTTCATAATTATTTAATTTTATGATAAAGTTTAACTACATGCTTAGGAAACTCAATCAAACATATTAAACCTAAAAGAGGTAAGTAGTACAACTAAAATATAATTATAACCAATTCAAACCCAGCCTCACAAGAGCTAACTAATTTAACATCTACTTTTTGATTTGTAGACAAAATATATATGTAATTAGATTATAAAAAGTAATAGTTATAAACGATAAAATAAAAAAGCATAATAAATACGTAGACTTAACATAATGATGATATTTCATACAAACAATCTGTACTTGTGTAAAACAGAAGGATTTTTTATTTCAAAACCGTAATGTTACATGAATATTTATAAAATATAGAATTTGATAACGCTACTATTTCTAACTATTGAACCCATAGTTCCTCGTAAGTTTTACGTTTCAAAACTAGATGTCGCTAATTTGTATTTTCTCCTTGTTGGCAGCAGTGTAGTAGCCGGACGTGGACAAACTGTTTAGTACAATCGCTCTTGGCTTTTTACAATAATTAGAAACAGATGACGCTTATATGTGTCATAATATACTCATATTTCAATTATAATAATCCTTGTATTAAGGCTCTATAACAGGAGAGTTAATAAAGGGTATTTCAACAAGAAGTTTGTTTTTCAATTGTGGCAACACCAAGAACGTGATAGTTTTGACATTTAGTTTTTGGCGGTATTCGTAGCAGGTGCTTTGGCAATTATTACAATGAATTCAATTTCGCTCGAAAATCGCATTAAAATAATTCAAATCCACTATAAAAATGGTGGTTCTGTTAAAGTTACATTTCGTAAAATTCGTGATATTTTCGGCCAGCATAATCGTCCTTCTGAGACCGCTGTTAAGAATTTGGTCGCGAAATTTGAGTCGACAGGCTCGGTACAAAATGTGCCAACACCAACACGTGTTCGACCGGGTCGTTCAACAGAAAACATCGCCGCCGTGAGCCACAGTGTTGAAGAAGATCAAAATTTGTCAATTTCACGACGTTCTCAACAATTGGGGTTATCCAAAAGCACAACATGGCGAATTTTGCGAAAGGATTTGGCTTTGAAGCCTTACAAGATTCAACTGGTGCAGGAATTAAAGCTGATCGACCATTCAAATCGCCGCAGATTCGCTCAGTTCACTCAGGAACAACCTGCTGGTTTTTCTGAAAAAATCATTTTTTCAGACGAAGCCCATTTTCATTTGTCAGGGTACGTCAACAAGCAAAATTGTCGCATTTGGGCTTCTGAAAATCCTAAAGCAATTATTGAGAAGGCTTTGCATACTCAACGTGTTACTGTGTGGTGCACTATGTGGTCTGGAGGCGTGATTGGGCCGTTTTTTTTCGAAGATGAGGCTGGAAATGCGGTAACAGTCAATGGATCACGGTATCGCGAGATGTTAACCACTAAATTTTGGCCTATTATTGATGACATGGATATCACTGAAATGTGGTTTCAACAGGACGGTGCCACATGTCACACAGCCAATGAAACGATCAATTTATTGCAAACCAAATTTCCCGAGCGCATAATTTCGCGAAATTCAGCTGTTAAGTGGCCAGCCAGATCGTGTGATTTAACACCACTGGATTATTTTTTGTGGGGCTATGTTAAAGACAGAGTCTATACGGAGCCAATCGAATCGATTGCAGCCTTAAAACTCAAAATCCGTGATGTCATTAACGAAATAGACCCTCCATTTTGCCAAAAAGTGATTAAAAATTTTGATGAAAGAATCAACATCTGTCAGCGTGGTCGTGGTGGACATTTGCCAGATATCATTTTTCATTCATAATTGCCAAACTTTTCTCTTTGTAATACAATAAAAATTTTATTCATTTTCCTCTAAATTCTTTGTTTTATTTTGTTTTAGAAAACAAAGTTCTTGTTGAAAAACCCTATAGTTGTATTTATATTACATTTGTTTAATCTGATTTTGATTATTATTATTAAAAACCAGTTCGGTAACTAAGGTGACACATGATATAATTTGTCATGGTTGTACGTTAATTGACTGAAATATTTGCGGTTGAACAGGTTTCGAATATTTTTTTTGTGTCCTCTTCAAAGGCAAAATTTCTGTCAATTAACGGTAGGTAAACCATGAAGAATTATATTATAAAGTCGAAGTTTTTTGTGTATATTTACATTAATTTTAAAAATAGGAATAAATAAATAAAAACATCCTGATATCTTAGTTTCCGACCTGTTTTTTAATGTTTTAAATTTATTTGTTTACCTTCAGATACTGAAATAATTTGATACCACATGGATCACGGTTTGTTCCCAATTTACATTAAAACAGTCGTGGATGTCGTTTATTATGTTGTTGTTGTACAACATGAACATAATGCAATTATTTGTAGGTATACTGAAATCTTCACCGAATCAAAGTCGATGATCTATAGCAAATTATAAACTCGACGCCAATGTAGTGCGGGCGAAAGCAATATAGTGCTGCTCTATATTCTCAGGCAGTCGTCGTAGTATTCGCAATAATTAGGATCGCAAAGGCGTACCGCACAGTTTCGTATGACGCAGTGTGTATAGCCGGCACCACACCCTGGCACCTCAAAGTGGACGCCTTGAGCGAAGTTTATTGGAGGAGGGACTGTGCTTGGAGCAATCAAGGCGTGGAAAATTGCTGAAGAAAACCAAGCAATAAGACATTGGGTGTAGGAACTGGCTGGTGCGAGCGCCGGGTTTTACACCATAAACGCGTTCAGAACACATCTCGAGAAATGGGTGAGGAGGCGGTGGAACCGCCTCAGCTACCGACTCGTACAGATACTGTCCGGACATGGCTATTTCGGCAGCTATTTACACAAGATAGTCGGGCGTGAAAAGGCACCAACATTGTAAGCATTGTACCCGGCCTCCCCCAGCTTTATAAAACAGGGCGAATTGGCCGATGTGAATGGCCCTTGCTGTGCCAAGGTCCATTCCACATCATTCGTGGTCGTAGAGGACCGTGAATTAAGAACGGCTGATCGCGTGGCTGGATGCGGACAAGGCTACCCTGTTACCGTTTCTTGCCTCGGGTGATTGCTGGTGGTGCCGTGGGTATGCACAGCAGTGAGCATAACCCTTCACCACGAGGCAACCGTGCCGCGGGAGGGTATGCGTAACGCATTTCCCCACGGAAACGAAAAAAAAGGCAGGTATGTAGTTGAATTTTATAATTACTTCAGGTGGTAAAGATCGTACTGTATTTGCAAAGAGATTGAATTTCGTTTTAGTAGTGTTAAGAGTTAAAAGGTTATGGTTAAGCCATATGCTATTTTATTTTATCCAGTTTCGGTATTTAACTTTGCTTCATTCCAAGTTCTATCATGAAAAACAATAGATAGAAAAATAGATGTATACAGATTATTTTTACAGATATAATACAGATTTATTTAAAATATTTTGTTTAAGAAAAGTTATTTAAATTATAAGGCACACCTCTATTTTTCTTTCACGGTCCCGGGGGAAGAGGTTTGAGTATAGTTTTACCAAAAATAGTGTGATTTCTGAGAAGGTTAACGTGTATAATTCAATATATTTATGTAAATTGACTGAATGCTACGATTTTTATCGTAGAGGTTGCAGAAAATCATACATTATGCTAAAATACACGAATACATGAAAGTTCCGGGCGGAATCTAGCTAAATGTATAAGACTGACATGAAATCTTATTTGTCAATAGATGTGTAGGTTATATAGGAATGGTTTCAATCTCCGGCCACAATTTTCAGAGCGCCAGGAGCGGAAGGTACCTTTAGAGGTATGTTATTGAATAAATTTTTATTTCATAACCATCGCCGACACACACAGTCTTAGGTACTGGAAGGATGGGCTAAATAAATAATATATTATGTAGCGATTTTACTACACTAGTAACATAACGACTTTATGACAGTAAAACGTCCTTTTGACGTGATAACGTCTTTAAAATCGTTTTAGTCGGGTGACATGTTCAGAAACTTGTGTCATACCAAAACCTCACGAGCGCGATCGCAGGTATAACGAGAGAGAGACGGACCGATCTCCCGTCTCATCTCGAGCGCTGCCAGTCATTCCGTGAATGTATGAAGAAAAATGTATATCATAGTCGAATAAGTAAACTTGTCATTTTACACCCGAAATTTATCATCAAAAGTGTGAATAAAACGATAGATGTAATTTAAAATTTGAAAAAATTGTTATCTTCATTAATTCCTTACTTCCCAAAAACTTATATCACCAATAAGACGTTATCACGTAAACATCTCGATCGTAAACCTACTACTTTACAAACAACCAATATTTTTTTTACATGGATTCAAGTCTGGCGGCAATTGGTATAATGCAATCTGTTGCTGCGATGTATTATGGAAAATGGTAGAACAAAGGCATATCAAAAATCGTATTTATCTCTCTGTTCGCTTCCATACTTTATAATTATTTTCTTTCAAAAATTTGTAGGAATAGTTATAAAGTGTAATACATTTTTAGAAAGCCCATGGTATCCAGATAATGTAATGCAAATATAAAATAGTAGGTTTATGGCAACACTGTAAGAGCTGTTTAATTTAGGTCTCTGTAAAAAATATTTTTTTTGTTGCTAAATATTTTATTAGTGCTATGTTAAAATAGGATTTGCTAATAAAATTAGCATCTAAGTTAGTTAAGCGAAACGTACATTTTATACTTTTCTATTAATTATTATAATATTTCAAGCAACGTGTATTTCAAAATTTGTGAAACGAAACGCACACCACTATTATGAATAAAGTACACTGACAGCTTTATTTTTTTTAGATTTTTTGGAAACTTGGCTATATTTTACAATCAAGTTAACTGTTTTATAGCACTAAGTATTTATTAATATTTACTACATGTTAACTGTTACATTAATATTTATCTACATGTAAAATTTGGGGGGGGAGTGGTCGGTGTTGGTCTTAGTGGGGCATTATACTCGAGCTTTGTCCTCAAGATTAGCATAGGTCACATGTAGTAAATAACACATATCGTCTCGCCATTCCGCACTGTAGTTGAGGTTAGATATTTGTTAACACACCTATTTTAGCTCATTTTTTAAAAATGAGGGTAGTCTTGAAATGTTCTTACTCTTTGCCTGCCCCACCGACGATCGTCATTCACATTCTAGTGCTCCGCCACTTCGCACATTTTTTTTTTCGTTGTGCAGCACAGCGCATTTCTTTAAAAATACTTCAAGATGAGTACCTAAGCGTAAACTCGAGTGTACTACACGTCGGAAATATCTGCGAACCTCGCTGGAATGCGCTTCCCCGCACCCCGCCCCGTTTTCGCCTATCCAGTACCGTTGCCAACGCAATCGCCGACGCACGTGTATTATTCTTTAATCGCATTTTAGTGTTTATTGTTTCTCTGTAAATTTGTAAATAATTTGAATTTTAAATAATGTAAATAATAAGTATTTGTAAATTTCAAGTAGGTACGAGTATCAATAAAAATAAGTACACAAATAAAATATTTTTTATTTTTACATCTTCAATTTTTTTGCTATCTCTCCAGTTTGTATGACGTCATTAAGCCAGGTTCGCAGATATTTCCGACGACTTGTAACGATTTAGACGACTTATGGAAAAAATTCAAAGAGTTTAAAAATGAAATTGCGCGTGCACGAGCACAACGTACTCGACATCGACAACATCGAGGTGATTCAAGATTGGAAGTTTCGCCGCAGCTGCCATCACGAAGCAGAGCACCATCACCGGAATCCGAGTCGCCTGGCTCGTCGCGTTCCAGCTCCGTCACGTCGTCCTCGTAATTTTAAAGTTGAACCTTATTTAACCATTACAAAATAAATTTGACAAATAATAATTGATGTCAAACTTCACGTTTCAATTAGTGTAGGATTCCGAAAATTTTAAAATTATCCAAAAAGTACCCAAAACCGAATCAAAGCTCCCAACTTTTCACGTGGTCTTTTCTGCCCTACCCCTAGAGTGTATATAAAAATCGGAGGCGCGGAGGAAGAGCAGCCCCCACCCGCTGTAACAAAGCAGAGGCATTGTACAGCGGAATTGTACCCTAATCAATGCACCTGATTTAAACGCAGAGGTAAAGGCCGCGATCTTAGACACGATTTATAAAAGAGACCAAAACTGGACAGAAACAAACTGCTGCAGCTACTTCATGTATAGCTGAGGCACTCACCATGTTCTTGTCTGCGGAAACAAGAAAAATGACCCTTACCTTGTGACACCCAATACCAAGACTCAGTCACACGACGAAACTTTATTGTATATATTTAACCTTAAAAAAGATCTAAAATAACAACTTCAAGCGACAAAGGTGGAGAAGTACCCATTCAGTCAGGGATTAGCTGACACTTTGAAAGCAGTGAAAGCCATATCTCAGTCTGGTGCAGATTTGAAACAATCTACCAGCACGCAACAAACTCAGAAAAAGACAAATAAGCGCAAAAAGAATTTAAACTGGCGAGCTCCTCTCCCGAATCACAGCGGCATCGAGGATGAAGGATCCTGCTCGCAGCACGCGGCCCGAGAACTACTACAGGCAGTCGTCACCTGTCATCTCAGAATGCCAGCCTTGCGAAGGACAGTTTATATCCCATTGACAATTTTTACAAGACTCGTTGCCGTTCCCTGCCCAGCCCTATTTATGTATTGCCTTCTCCGTCGATGACTCGCTGTGATCGAAATTGGTTATGTATTTTGTCCATGCGCAGGTGCCCATCCATTAGGCGCGCGTAGTAATTCTAAAATTTACATCACTAAAATTACTAATAGTGAAGAGCCGCAAAAAGGAATAAAAACCTTCTCAGCAGAAAATTTCTTACTAACTACTAAAACCTTAATATTTTATTTGCTTCAAAAGTGAATTTTATTGTAATGACGATTTAGATTATATTAAAACAAGCATTCGTACATCATAAAATAATAATTTCCATACACAAAATAATAGGCAAACATAAAGTCGATCGACTCATTTGATATGATCTATCTATCTATCTATCTAGGTTATCCTATTATGACAAATTTTTAACAATGCACAAAATTCTTCGATTTCGCCGACAGCTCTAGTTCAAACCGATACCTCCTAAGTATACTGAGTCATCTGACATTTTAGTAATTTTATAGGAGAGCCATTTTAAGGCAAATTGTTTATATTTTAATGAAATTAAACTAATTCGGAAAAAATTAAATGTTTTTTTAATAAAGATTGAAAGCTCTTCCTTTGGTACGAGTATAACATGATTTTGCTGAATTTTGTTTTTAAATGATATTTTATGTACATGACTCATTATACACGGGCGGGACTCAATAGTAAAATGGTTTAACTACCAGTTATATTCATGTACGTTGTACATGAAAATCCATGGCTTACTCGAGAATATAACGAAATATGATAATCATTTTATTAATATCATACTACTTTTGGTTATTTTCGATTTTTTATGTCCCACTTAATAATAAAATGTTGAAATTACATCACTTGACTCATTATACTAGGAAAGTACTTACCTATGTTAGTAGTTAAAACCTCAACGTATACTGGACTAATATAATTAATTGAGGCTTTTTAATTACTCATTTTAGGTATTTCGAATACCTCACGAAATTAATAAAGGTTAGGAAGAAGTAGTCTCATTAACAAAACAACACATTCAAAAGAATCACAATGCATTTTTCATTTATACTAAGTAGGACCCTTTTTTGTAGTATGTAGTATCATTAAAGTTTCTTGAAAAGTAACAAACATCAATAAAAATAATAGAAACTAAAGATGGTAACTTACGTTAAACAATATTATAAATATCTATTATAAATAGAATAGATATGAATACTATAAATATCTAAAAATCTAGGAAATTCTAACGCTCAAAAATTGCTATAAGGTTAAACAAAATAAATCAAAAATCAGTCTGAATCACTATCTTCTGCTCCATTTGAGTTATTTAGATAGATAGTTAGATCCATCATTAGTAGTTGTCCAGTTGTTTATAAGTTTTGACTTTGATTTGAAGTCCTTTATTAAATCCACAAATATTATTTTGGGTTTATAAAACCTATATTATATAGATATCTCGATATTGTCTCACGGTAGTCCATAAACCATTCGATTCATGAACAGTTTTGGGAAGGATAAAAAGCCTTCCAGATAATTTTTACTTGATTTTTGGCGAGTGTAATGTGACTCTACAGGAGAAAATGCTTCAACGTGATCTATAACACTGCGAACGTTATCGGATGGATTATATCGATACCTCCTAAGTATACTGAGTCATCTAACAAATTTAGGTATTTTGTTTTTTTTATACAAAAGTACATAATAAACCATGATCTTAATGTTAGTGTTATTTTTTTTTTAAAAAGACCTATAATTACCGAGATAATTTCACGAATACTAAATCAATTTCAACATCAGTTAAAATCGTACATTGTATACTGATCCAAATAACATTGTATCAGTATTCGCGGGGCGTGAGGAGGGACGCATTGATACAAGTATATTATGGCTCAGTATACGATAAATGACGGCGAGGTCGCGAATTTTTTTTAATTTTCTCAATAATAAGGTGAATAATACTAATGATACAATTAGCAATATCTCAGGAATCGGTGATATAATCCAAAACAGGGATGAATATGGTAAGTTACATTGATATACTTTATTTATGTTACATATAGTGTGATTTTGCCATTTTTGTTTGATAATTATTACACGTTGCTTAGTACGCCGTATACTGATACAACTATATTTACACCTGTTTACAACGAACAAACTTTATAAAGAAGACATTTGATTTATCTGGCTATAATAATGTACTAATTCAATTTTTGATATATTTGTTTTAATTGTGGTATAATATATTTTTTTATGTGTTATAAAATTTATAACTTGATATTGGCACGTTAAATATACAAAATATGAATTCTTGTGTTTTTAATTGTTGTTTGTTTTAGAGTCTCCATTGCCACCGGATGCAAATTTTATGGAAGAGGAGCTATCAATACTTGATGATATTGATTAGAATGATAGCAAGGAAGTATCGCAGAATATCCCTTCTAATGCTTACATATTATACCTAGATTATATTCTTTGCTCTTTGCCTTGGGTATCGAATGTTGATAACTGAACTCAAAAAGGAGATCGATCGCCATCAGTCATAGAGAATACTCCAGGTAATTCGCCCATCCAGAATAGCATTATAGAAAATTATTGTGATATTACTCCAGTACCATCGCCGTATAATTCTTTTGACTCATCTCCTGTTAATTTCTGACATTAATGACATCACATACTCATCGTCCAATAACGCCAAAAGCGCATTTCCATTGCGAAAAAAGATAAAGAAAGGCTAAGAGTTTTCATAAAAAATCTAAGGATAAGGAGAGGAAATATAAGCTTAATAGAGGATTGGAATATGTCAGTAGAAACGGAAGAGTACATGCTACGAGAATTATGAAAACTTCTTGCCCCTCAACTTGTCGGAAAAAATGCAGTGACAAATTAACAGAATGTTTTGGGTTATTGGACCACCGAAGACAATGGGTTTTTTGGCAAGATATGTTGTAAAAGCTGGAAAAAAAGAGAAAAAAATATTGTCGATACAAAAAGCAGTGAAGGAGATAATATTATTAAGACCACAAAAATATCGGTTTGCAAAACTATGTTCTTGAGAACCCTTTCTATTAGTTTTGATTTTGCTTATACAGATTTAGAAAAGTCCGATAAAGGTAATGGATTTATTAAATCAGATCAGCGTGGTCTTTGGATGAACATATAATCCATCCGATAACGTTCACAGTGTTATAGGTCACGTTGAAGCATTTTCTCCTGTAGAGTCACATTACACTCGCCAAAAATCAAGTAAACATTATCTGGAAGGCTTTTTATCCTTCCCAAAACTGTTCATGAATCGAATGGTTTATGGACTACCGTGAGACAATATCTATATATAGGTTTTATAAACCCAAAAAAGATATTTGTGAACAATGTCACATTTATGAAAATCACAAGCAAGTTCTGCAGGCAGATAAAGAAAAGCATGAAGAGCATTTAAAAAAAAAGAGAAATCTAGAAAGATGAAAACAAAAGATAAAAAATCAGCGTTACAAAATGATGAAATCCTTACATCAGCATCTGATCTTTAAAAGTGTCTTAATGTATGTACCTCACGGAAGCGTAAGTACTTTTTATTATAAACGGAAACATTATTTGTATAATTTCACGATATTAATTCTGGGATCTCGCCAAGGTGATTGCTTTTGATGGTATCAACAGACAGCAAAGAAGGTGCAATTGAAATTTCCAGCTATCATTTTAAGTTTATAGAAGATACGGGTGGTGAAGATCAAAATATAAATAGGATTTATTTCTTAATGTATATGTTAGGTAGTTTAAAGTGTAGTATAGCTATTTAGCCATCGCTTTCTAATAGTGGGTCATTCACAAAGTGAAGGCGACAGTATGCACGCTTTAATTGAAAGACAGACAAAGATAAAAAGCTTTATATGCCTGATCAATGATATACAGCTTTTAGATACATACACAGTTATTGAAGTGTCTCAGGATTTAATAAAGGACTTCAAATCAAAGTCAAAACTTATAAACAACTGGACAACTACTAATAATGGATCTATCTATCTATCTAAATAACTCTAATGGTGCAGAAGATAGTGATTCAGACTGATTTATGATTCGTTCAACCTTTAATATTTTTATTTATTTTGTTTAACCTTATAGCAATTTTTTGAGCGTTAGAATTTCCTAGATTTTTAGATATTTATATTATTCATATCTATTATTTTTATTAATATTGTTTAACGTAAGTTACCATTTTTAGTTTCTATTATTTTTATTGATGTTTGTTACTTTTCAAGAAACTTTAATGATACTACATGCTACAAAAAAGGGTCCTACTTAGTTTAAACTAAAAATACATCGTGATTATTTAAATGTGTTGTTTTGTTAATGAGACTACTTCTTCCTAACCTTTATTAATTTCGTGAGGTATTCGAAATACCTAAAATGAGTTAAAAAGCCTCGATTAATTATATTAGTCCAGTATACGTTGAGGTTTTAACTACTAACATAAGTAAGTACTTTCCTAGTATAATGAGTCAAGTGATGTAATTTAAACATTTTATTATTAAGTGGGATAAAAAAAATCGAAAATAACCAAAAGTAGTATGATATTAATAAAATGATTATCATATTTCGTAATATTCTCGAGTAAGCCATGGATTTTCATGTACAACGTACAAGAATATAACTGGTAGTTAAACCATTTTACTATCGAGTCCCGCCCGTGTATAATGAGTCATGTACATAAAATATCATTTATAAACAAAATTCAGCAAAATCATGTTATACCAAAGAAAGAGCTTTCAATCTTTATTAAAAAAACATTTTATTTATTCCGAATTAGTTTGATTTCATTAAAATATAAACAATTTGCCTTAAAATGGCTCTCCTGTAAAATTACTAAAATGTCAGTTGACTCAGTATACTTAGGAGGTATCGATATGTTCATCCAAAGACCACGCTGATCTGATTTAATAAATCCATTACCTTTATCGGACTTTTCTAAATCTGTATAAGAAAAATCAAAACTAATAGAAAGGGTTCTCAAGAACGTAGTTTTGCAAACCGATATTTTTGTGGTCTCAATATTATCTCCTTCACTCCTTTTTTTATCGAATATATTTTTTCTCTTTTTTTTCAGCTTTAACAGTATATCTTGCCAAAAAACCCATTGTCTTCAGTGGTCCAATAATCCAAAACATTCTGTCAATTTCTCACTGCATTTATTCTGACAAGTTGAGGGGCAAGAAGTTTTCATAATTCTCGTAGCATGTACTCTTTCGTTTCTACTGACATATTCCAATCCTCTATTAAGCTTATATTTCCTCTCCTTATCCTTACATTTATTATGAAAACTCTTAGCCTTTCTTTATCTTTTTTCGCAATGGAAATGCGTTTTTGGCGTTATTGGACGATGAGTATGTGATATCATTAATGTCAGAAAGCCTCCTGTTAGGAGATGAGTCAAAAGAATTATACGGCGATGGTACTGGAGTAATATCACAATAATTTTCTATAATGTTATTCTGGATTGGCGAATTACCTGGAGTGTTCTCTATGACTGATTGCGATCGATCTCAGTTATCAACATTCGATACCCAAGGCGAAGAGCAAAGAATATAATCTAGGAATATTATGTAAGCATTAGAAGGGATATTCTGCGATACTTCCTTGCTATCATTCTAATCAATATCATCAAGTATAGCTCCTCTTCCATAAAATTTGCATCCGGTGGCAATGGAGACTCTAAAACAAACAACAATTAAAAACGCAAGAATTCATATTTTTATATTTAACGTGCCAATATCAAGTTATAAAATTTATAACACATAAAAAAATATATTATACCACAATTAAAACAAATATATCAAAAATTGAATTAGTACATTATTATAGCCAGATAAGTCAAGTGTCTTCTTTATAAAGTTTGTTCGTTGTAAACAGGTGTAAATATAGTTGTATCAGTATACGGCGTACTAAGCGACGTGTAACAATTATCAAACAAAAATGGCAAAATCACACTATATGTAACATAAATAAAGTATATCAATGTAACTTACCATATTCATCCCTGTTTTGCATTATATCACCGATTCCTGAGATATTGCTAATTGTATCATTAGTATTATTCACCTTATTATTGAGAAAATTAAAAAAAAATTCACGCCCTCGTCGTCATTTATCGTATACTGAGCCATAATATACTTGTATCAATGCGTCCCTCCTCACGCCCCGCGAACACTGATACAATGTTATTTGGATCAGTATACAATGTACGATTTTAACTGATGTTGAATTTGATTTAGTATACGTGAAATTATCTCGGTAATTATAGGTTTACATAAATTTGTTAGATGACTCAGTATACTTAGGAGGTATCGAAACAAAGCTATAGGTACCTAGCTAAGATTTTGAAATTAATAGACAATAGAATGATAAAAAAAACATCTGCAATTGAAATAACGGTTGAAGTTAAGGTAATAATGATATTTTTTTTATTTAGATTTCTCTTTTCCCATGCTTGAGCAGTCGTCAGTGTTGACAGCCCCTTGAGCGTGGGGCTTTCATCCCTGACGTCGTAGGCTCGAGTCCCAGCTGTGCATTAATGGTCTTGGAGAATGGACAAAGAAAACATCGTAGGACATGGCACGTCTTGGACCAAAAATGTCAACGGCGTGTATCACACACAGAAAGATGATTTAAGAGAACGAATTTCCGTCATCTTTATATAGGTTTTGTCGCTTTATATCTTTCAGTATTTCCCGAATTTACGCTGTTTTCCAATACTCCCTTACAGGGAGTACCTATAGAAGCCCAATAGCCGCATCCATACCGGACGATCCATCGCGCGCTTTGAGCTCGATCTAAATGTGCACGCGGCGTGGACGTACTGTGCGCGATCCATGCGAGCGGCGGAGAACGCGCCATCCTCACCGCGTGCGATCCATTTGTTGTCGGTTTTTTGTTCACGCTCAAAGGGGCCTCAATCGCTTGGCGCACGCGGTGTGGACGGTTGTGATTTTGAATCACGTGATCCGCCGTTATGGATAATTCGCTATGTTTTCGTTTATTATCCCTTTATAGGGGGAATTAATATTTATGGGATCGTAATGATATGACATAAATAGAAGTGTAAGAGAAGATACTTGTCGGGAAATGAACAATAAGTCAAATTGATCTGCAGTCATTCGTGCAAAATTAGCTTCAGCTCCATCAACAATTAACTATTTGTAAAGCCGAGCCCCATATTCCAACCGGTTTTTAAACATTGTTTTATTCCAATACTGTATTTCTTCGTTTTCGTGATTTTTATGTGACTCCATGCCAGACAAAGTTCGTCTGATTCAGTATGGATCGGCAGGAGCGTGATGGAGCAGCCAGTCAGGATCGCAAAAGATTGCTGTTGGATCGGCCTAGTACGATCCACGCTCCTCGCATCACGATCTTGGATAGCAGATCGCGGGATCTCCGATCCATTTTGGATCGTCCGGTGTGGATGCGGCTAATGAATTATGAAAAATTTTGGTTTTCTTATATGCATTGTTGTAACCATAGTAACAAACATTGTAGCAGATTTAGTATATAATAATGACGCCTACGTAAATTATATCTTTACAGAATCAATATTTGAAAAAAAAAAAAAATTCAATTTTATTGTAAATTATATTTGTCTAATAACTTTTATTTTAAATTCTAGACCAGAAAAAAAAGAAACCTCAACATTCATAAAGGAAAATCCTATTTTTATGACCATATGTTTCGAACTATTCCCGTTAATATGAGTTTACCGTTTGGATATATTAACTTTATTACATGCATAGAACTTATTTTACAAGTATAAGTCTACGCGGTTTACAATAAATTAAATGTGACCTAAATATACTTAAAGTATTATCAATATACGTCTTCAAAACATGTATCTACGTATTAGACCAGTGCAGATAGCCTTTAAAATAAATAAAAAGTGAAAAAAATAATAGTAGGATGAAACCTATTGGAAAAGGAGGAGAATATTATAAAAATTAAAGGAAAAATAATTTACGGGCGATCTGAGGTCGGGAAGGGTAGGGGGGGAGTTTTAAGGGTAAAAAACGGTTTATCTCGATTTCCGGCAAAACTAAAAGTCATATCGAAGAAAGTTAAATGGCAAAGTTGGAGGTAATAAAAAGATCTAAAACTTATGTTTTCACACATTTTTCACATAACCTCAAAATTTAAGTGAAAAATTCAAAAAGGGTATGACGGGTCTGGGCGTTACTGAATACGATGTTTTGCATTTTCTGAGAAGATTTACTATGGTAATATATATATATTTTTTTTTTACCATAGGAAAGTAGAGATTTCAACGAACTGAAAGCACACCAACTTTTTGTAAAAAGCTGATATTTTGATGGGTGAATTTTCGATCAATATTTTTAATCAAATAAATTACAGCGTATTTGGGACAGAGAAAGGTAAGTTTTCACCGAATTTCGTAAAAAAAAAAGAAATTTGTAAAAGATAAAAATTAAAAACCAAAAAGTTGGTTTTTTGAATTTTTCACATAAATTTTGAGGTTATGTGAAAAATGTGTGAATACAAAAGTTTTAGATCTTTTTATTACCTACAACTTTGCCATTTAACTTTCTTCGATAGGACTTTTAGTTTTGCCGGAAATCGAGATAAACCGTTTTTTACCCTTAAAACTCCCCCCCCCCCTTCCCCTTCCCGACCTCAGATCGCCCGTAAATTATTTTTCCTTTAATTTTTATAATATTCTCCTCCTTTTCTAATAGGTTTCAGCCTACTATTATTTTTTTAGGTTTCAAAAATTATCGGCACTGGTCTATATCTATCAATACTAAAGTCTTTATCTAATATAATCTAATCTCTAGCTAAAATGCAGTGCTACTAACTTTTTGTGAACGTACGAAACTGAGACATACACCAAGTAATGTTATGAGTAAAAATAATTTTTAAATGTATATAAATATGCAAGCGGCGGATTACTTACAGCGGTATCACCTTTAGATATATTCTCATACCTTCTAATTTACCTAAAGGCACTATATCACAGAAATGGACCTAATCAAACCAAGTCACATTAATAAAAAAAATGTGTGCGTGTACTAGTGTACACACGTTAGAAGTGAAACATCTTTATGACCTTATTTTTTGAAAAATTATCTATATGCAACTTTACAGAAATTGCTTAAATAAAGTTAAATTAGATAAAGTTTAACAAAAGGCTTTTAATATCACAGACTTGAATACAAGTAATACAATTATTTCATTTTACCTTATTAGGTACCACTAAGATTATTACAGAATTTCATAAATTGTAATAGAATTTTTAGTATTATTGTTATCGTTATTATACATTTTTGTTATTAATGGTTTAGCATCTCTTTGAATCAACCCTGGTAGGGACAAGAAAAAGACGCGCGTAACGTTCAAATGTGACGCGTAATCGAAACATGTGACGCGTAACCGAAAAATGTGACGCGTAACGAAAAAATGTTACACAAAATTTTTTTCCAACCCCGATAAAGAAGTTTCACTTCAAAAATATACTTTACAGCTGAGTATACGCTTCGGTCTCGTCCTCATTATTTTATGAAGAAAACATCTGGATTCCATGTAACTAAAGTTGATTAAATGGATGTCTTGTTATAAAAAAACAGTGGCACTACAAACTTTAGGTACGGTACTGTGCCTGACACACGCCTGCGACTTTTTGGGTCTAAGGTATGCCAATCAGTTTACGGTATATTTCTTTATCGTACCTACAAAATATGTTTAAGTAAGTAAGTAATGTTTTTACTAATTAAGGGAAAGTCAAACTTCGTAACAACAAATTCCAACTTATTGTAAGTTACGAAGCTAGTAAAGCACCTATTATGACTAAATTTAATAAAAACTATTTAAAATATAAAGCAATAGTACTGGAGGAGAGGCTATTGGGGAGTTCGTTTCTACTGACTGAAGCAGTTTAGTAGCGAAACCGTTGCTAAGTACGTCTCGATGTTGTGTACTACAGTAGGAAAAATCTATTCAGTGGTACCCATAGGAGTGAAAGAGTAAAAAAGTTTTTAAAACAATACGTAATTCTTATTTTTTATGTAATAGGGTAGGAGGCTCAACTGACGTTAACTGATGCCAAAATGCTCGCAAGTGTGTTGCCAGCCTTTTAAGAATTGGTACGCTCTTTTCTTGAAGGACAATTATTAGTCGAATTGGTTCGAAAATAATTCAGTGGGCAGCTGGTTCCACATATAGACCAGTGCCGATAATTTTTGAAACCAAAAAAAATTACAGTAGGATGAAACCCATTAGAAAAGCAGGGGAATATGATCAAAATGAAAGGAAAAATAAATTACGGTCGATCTGAGGTCGGGAAGGGGTAGGGGGGGGGGGGAGGTTTAAGGGTAAAAAACGGTTTATCTCGATTTCCGGCAAAACTAAAAGTCCTATCGAAGAAAGTTAAATGGCAAAGTTGTAGGTAATAAAAAGATCTAAAACTTTTGTATTCACACATTTTTCACATAACCTCAAAATTGGTGTGAAAAATTCAAAAAACCAAGTTTTTGGTTTTTTATTTTTATCTTTTACAAAAATTTATTTTTTTAAACGACATTTGGTGAAAACTTACCTTATTATGTCCCAAATATACTGTAATTTATTTGATTAAAAATATTTATTTTTTCACCTTATTTTGAATTAATATCGAAAAAACACCCTAATTTTCAATCGAAAATTCTGACGTCAAAATTTCAGCTTTTTTCAAAAAGTTGGTGTGCTTTCAGTTCGTTGAAATCTCTACTTTCCTATGGTAAAAAAATATATATATATTACCATAGTAAATCTTCTCAGAAAATGCAAAACATCGTATGCAGTAACGCCCAGACCCGTCATACCCTTCCCTACTTCTCTATGAAATACGAAAATTTTAGCTCATCTAAAGGCTAAAAATTTTTTTTAGGTCACTCAGGTATATATAAGTTATCTTAAAATAGTAATAAATAGGCATCTAATTATAATTTAAAGAAGATTCATAGAGAAGTAGGGAAGGGTATGACGGGTCTGGGCGTTACTGCATACGATGTTTTGCATTCTCTGAGAAGATTTACTATGGTAATATGTATATATTTTTTTACCATAGGAAAGTAGAGATTTCAACGAACTGAAAGCATACCAACTTTTTGAAAAAAGCTGAAATTTTGACGTCAGAATTTTCGATTGAAAATTAGGGTGTTTTTTCGATATTAATTCAAAATAAGGTGAAAAAATAAATATTTTTAATCAAATAAATTACAGTATATTTGGGACATAATAAGGTAAGTTTTCACCAAATTTCGTTTAAAAAAATAAATTTTTGTAAAAGATAAAAATAAAAAACCAAAAACTTGGTTTTTTGAATTTTTCACACCAATTTTGAGGTTATGTGAAAAATGTGTGAATACAAAAGTTTTAGACCTTTTTATTACCTACAACTTTGCCATTTAACTTTCTTCGATAGGACTTTTAGTTTTGCCGGAAATCGAGATAAACCGTTTTTTACCCTTAAACCTCCCCCCCCTACCCCTTCCCGACCTCAGATCGACCGTAATTTATTTTTCCTTTCATTTTGATCATATTCCCCTGCTTTTCTAATGGGTTTCATCCTACTGTAGCTTTTTTCACTTTTTATTTATTTTGAAGGCTATCTGCACTGGTCTAATAGTGGTGGTGCGCGGCAAAAACTGCCATAAGAAACGCTCAGTTGTCGAACAAACGTCGAGGTGATACGGATGGTATTTTGTATTCTTGCTCCGAAATATGCTATTTGACTTTTTAACACTACACTACTATCTGGATATTTATGATACGTATTATTTGGAACGTTATGGTCCTAAGTAAGCGAGAATTTTATGTGTTTCTGTAATAAAAGCAGTGTTGGTCTGGCTTCATCGTGCGATTCTCATCGCGCAGGTCGTAGGTTTGAACCCGCCCGTGCAACAGTGGGGTTTTGTGATTGTGCTTGCGCATCTAATACTTGCTTGTACTATGAAGTAAACATCGTGATCGTGAAAAATAATTAATCAAAGAAACGGATGCAATCTGACTCCAAGATCAATTTAGGGTTGTAGCGCCATTCTGATATAGTAACTGAAATTAAGGTAGCGGTGTATTTACTGTTTTCTCGGAATCGGAACTCAGTTTTTTACATACAATTTTTTATAATAGGTCTCGCGAGGAAACCTTGAAATTAGTCGGATTACTTCAAGTAAATGCAGCGCTTTGGAATTCTAGCAATTGTAAAACTAGGCGCGAGAAACAAAAACGCAAACAAGAGCTTCGTTCGATTGCAAATGTATTTAGAATATCGGTTTTCGACATAACAAATAAAATACATCATGTGAGGACTCAATATAACAGAGAATTAGGTCGAGAGGGTCTAGACCGTTCTCAATATCCATATGATAGATAAAAACGTTTATGTTATAAATTGGTATGTCTATGATTACGTACACTTTTTAAGGGACTCAAATAAGCAATACGGACTTGTTCATTCGGTAGTATTCCTATAAAAAGTATATTCAAAACAAATTACTTATTGTCACGACAATTATATAATTGTCCTAAATCGTAATTAAGTTTAGGTAATTAGTAATACATAGTTTGTATTTTAATAGTTTTCTTAAGATATTATATATGCTATACTATTATTATATACTATTATTATATACTATTATATATGCTATTATTATATACTATTATATATACTATTATTATATACTATTATATATACTATTATTATATACTATTATTATATACTATTATATATGCTATTGCCCAATAATTTAGGAATATGACATTTGAAAGACAACTTTATCTCTTATTACTTTTCAGGATAATTATATTTTTAACAATACATCAACTGATAATGCAATATCACCTGATGGGTCTAAAATGATGCCTTATCGCTACCACCTTAAATGGCAAGAACTGATTATATATTGGATTCCGACTTAGTTTACTCATTAACAGCAAAGAGAGGTGAATTCGTATTTGGTGAATACATTGCAAATGAACTGCGTTCAATAGAATGTGAAAGAAGCCTATTACTAGCAAAAAAGAGAATACCAGTTGTAATATTTGATATTAAAATGATTATGCTAAGTGAATTTAGTCTGAAACCTACCAATGTCTTCACAACAGGCATTTCTCAAGATGAGCCAGTGCGGGATGAAACATTATTGTATACTGTTACCTGTTATAAACAATAATAAAGCATTATCAACATCTCAAGTACCTCCAACATCGGCAATGAATGAGATTATTATTAATGGGCCCTGCCACTATTCAACATTCAAAGTTGATGAACACTTTTCAATGTGGAAGTGGATAAACCTGAAGAATATGATTGAGTTATTGTTTTCTTATGGAGATATAATCTGAAGTGATTTGTGAAGTTGTCCTAAATTTCTAAGGTATACAAATAACTTGTATTTATTTAGAAGAAAAATGTAATTCATGACTTCATAAATTGTGTAAATTAGTTCTAAATGTATATTGTAGATATTTGTATTATATAAGATCCAGTATTATAGAGACAGGTATAAACTGACACCCATAATCATAAAATCAGTGTAATTGTACTATCTTAACAAAACTATTATTTTCTCTCTCGTTGTGATATTAAGAGACAGATGAGCACTTTAGTTAAAACTGTACAATTACACTTATTTATTAATAATTGTAGTAATGTGAATATAATTATACTTATTGTATAAAATAAATGTAATTCCAGTGAATTTCCAAAAAAGTAAGTAATTACTTATATCTCTTTTTCTAATACTTGGTGGGTGTGATTGTGGTATTTATTTGCCAAGATCTGGCACTACAATTGATGGAGTTTTTACTCTGTTACTAAATTATGTGGAATGTAAACAATATATTTCACATTTCAGTTACCATAAGCCATTAATAACAATAATATATAATAACGATAACAATGATAGTAATAATTTATTTATACATAAATACGCTAATTAAAGTAGTATTTGAAGCCGTATTTAATAATCCTATGCGTTCAATCGTCTTTCTTGACAAATAAAAACGTTATCGATTTTTGATATCCACCACCCTTTGGGTCCCACAAGGCTGTGTTCTATCCCCGACCCTGTTTCTTCTGCATATCAATGATATGTTGCAACTTAGCAACATTCATTGCTATGCGGATGACAGCACTGGGGATACTTTTTACACTGGCCGGGCAGGTATTTCTCGGGCAGTTGTCGATGAGTACCGGAACAAACTTGTGTCTGAAGTCGAAACTCTACTACGTGGAGTCTCAGACTGGGGCAGACTAAACCTAGTCCAATTTAACCCCAAGAAGAAACAAGTTTGCGCGTTTTCCGCTAAAAAAACACCCTTTGTCGCTACTCCTCTTTTCGAAAACACTCTTCTTAAAGCCACAGCCAGCATTGGAATACTTGGCGTTGACATATCGAACGACGTTCAGTTTCGCGGTCACTTGGAGGGAAAGGCTAAATTAGCCTCCAAAAAGCTGAGTGTGCTCAGCAAGGCGAGGCGGTACTTTACTCCGGGCCACCGCATGCAACTATATAAAGCGCAAATTCGGCCCCACATGGAGTACTGCTCTCACCTCTGGGCGGGGGCTCCCCAGTACCAGCTCCTTCCACTTGACCGTATACAACGCAGAGCGGTTCGATTCGTCGACGACCAATCCCTCTCCGAGCGGCTTGATCCTTTGGCGTTGCGTAGAGATGTGGGGTCACTCTGCATCTTCTATCGCATTTACCATGGAGAGTGTTCAGAGGAGTTGTTCGGATTAATACCTGCAGCTGAATTTCATCATCGGACGTCGAGACAGAATACGAAATTCCACCCGTATCACCTCGACGTCCGCCGTTCCACAACTGAGCGTTTTTCAAGGCAGTTTTTGCCGCGCACCACCACTATGTGGAACCAGCTGCCCACTGAAGTATTTCCGAACCAATTCGACTTAGGGTCCTTCAAGAAAAGAGCGTACCAATTCTTAAAAGGCCGGCAACGCACTCGCGAGCCCTCTGGCATTGAGAGTGTCCATGGGCGGCGGTATCAGGTGAGCCTCCTGCCCGTTTGCCCCCCGTTATATAAAAAAAAAAAATAAAAAAAAAATGTATGATTAAGTTAATTGATCGTAAAATTTTTATTAAAAGCAATTATATAACATAAAATTAATTTTAAAATAACTGTTGATTATTATCAACGGCTCAACCATATATTGTTTTTTTATTTTTAATTAATTTTAAAATAAATAATATTAAGGGTTGTAATGTTGTTGTGCTAATTAATATAGCTAATGTAGTATCCTAACGGTAAAATAATGTTTGAAATGATTCAGTAGTTTTTAAGTTTATTCATTAGAAACACAAAAAAGGATTTCAAATATTTGTAGTTTATATCAAAGTTTTTATAGATTTTTTCAAGAATATTCAAAGAATGCAACATCAAAAATTTAAAAAAAAATGTATACAACGTGTTTTAAACCTAATTACATTTATTTTTCTATTTAAAGGATATCAGTGCCCATATGCATATTAACTTAAAAGTACTAGGAAAACGTTAATAATAATTAAGAAACCCATTTTTCCATACAAACAAATTGATGTAAAATGAGTCAATCAATTTAACACCCTTGCAAATTAATTCATACTAGACATCGGTGAAGAACGGCAACGCCGCACATTGGCGTGCTAGTTCGGAAGGATTAAAATAATACTGTAGGTATTATTTTAATACCGGGACGTAAATATTATCGCTAAGTTCACTTGTGTCGAAATCGAGATTAATAGGATGCGATTGTTTACTTTTTAGATTTTCAGAATTAGTGTCGTATGAGTATTTCAATAAATCTCAACTATATCTAATGTGTGCCTTGCAGCCCATGAGTTATGATAAATGTATCTTTGTAATACATTAAATAGGTTTACGTTTGATTAAATTGGGTTAACTCACGTTATTAAAGCATACGTAGCATCATAAAAGGTAATATGACTTTGTGAAAAAGCGGCGCGACAAGCTATCAACTAGAGCTGTCGGCGACATCAAAGGATTTTGTGCATTGTTCAAATTTGTTATATGTAATAGTATAACCTATCGGAACAAAAGAGTCGTTCTACTTTATGTTTCATGTACGACGATTATTTTGTGTATGGAAATTATTATTTTATGACGTAGGTACGAGTACTTGTTAAATAAAACGTAATCGTCTTAAGAATTAAATCAAATACAATATTAAGGTAAGAAACCTACTGCTGTTTCCAAGAAGGTTTTTATTTTTTTTGCGGCTTTTTAACGGTTAACTTTTAGTGATGTCTAAGAAAATTCTATTTGTTGTTAGCTAATATTAATTTACATTTATTTTGCATATAGTTAATTGGTGTTTCTATTCCTAGGTTCTTAAGCTACTACCACTGCAATCACATCACTTATTAATTCATATTGGGTTTTTACAAATCACAACTTCTTTATTCGTTAGACTTAAAATTAATACGCGCGCATAAAGGCCGATTTACATTATCTAAAGGCCGATTTACATTATCTTAGTGTTTAGGAGAGTGCTTTAGGATATTACTTTAGTTGAAACATGTAAACGCTACTTGCTTTAGTAAACGCTACGCTAAAGAACTTGCCTTTCAAGTTGTACTAAAGCACTCTCCTAAACACTAAGATAATGTAAATCGGCCTTTTAGGAGAGTGCTTTAGGATAGTACTTTAGTTGAAACATGTAAACGCTACTTGCTTTAGTATGGTTCTACTTGACTTTCAAGTTGAATCAAACTAGAATCGCTTTTTATTTTTGTTTCAAGTGATACCCCTCCCGCGCCCGCGCTCCGGGCATCGCATACACTGCCTTAAAAGAAGCTATTTTATTTATTATTTATATTTAGTTTATTTATTTCGAATAAAATCTCCTCTTCTATTTGTTCCATAACTACAGTTAGTATTTTGCATAGAATAGAGCGTATTTGCCGACGTCGTTGCGCGTTCATTGTGGCGCTGTAATGATACTCTACTGGAAGAAATGTAAACGTTCACTCGCAACGCACTAAAGCACTAAAGAACTTGCCTTTCAAGTTGTACTAAAATACTCTCCTAAACACTAAGATAATGTAAATCGGCCTTAAGAGACCTGGAGAGTGGCGAGGGCCGAGGGATCAATGGGTAAGTATTTAGTATTGCAGGGCAAGGGATATAATTGCAAAACGGCAACGTCGCTTGAAAAAATTATCAATGGGAACTAACCATTGTATTTTTACTACATACAATGTGATGTTTTTTTTTAGTTTAATTCAAATTTTGAAAATCGTTAAATACCGTTGAGCTCTTGTGCGTTATCGTTTTAATGTCATTACCCATGAAACACCTTTTATATTTAAATGTATTTTTTTTTCTGATCTAAAAACATTTAAAGAGCTAATTTCTTAATAGTTACTATTTTTAATAGCGATATTAGTACTGTAATCATATGTATATGGGAACATAATGATTGCTTCGTATAAACATAGAATATATAAACATATATATATATAAACATAGATGTCACAGAATATCATATATATTCACAGAATCAAACAACATAGAGTATATAAAGCAAATATCTCAGTTCTACGAGGCCCTGACAATAATTAACATAACTTTTTCAAAGCTTTTAAACAATGATTGAATGAAATGAAAAAAATGAATATGCTTTTAACACAAAGCGTACATGTCTCACTGTCGCAACAAAGTGTAGCCTTCGCTAGGCGGCTATGAAACACACGAATCTTGAATAATTACGTATATAATAGCTAATTGCCTAAACATTAAATGCCAAATTCTACCTTCAACATATTAAATCAATGAGTTCTATATATCTAAAAACTCTCGAATTATAATATAATTCTAGGCAACCTTGATGAAACATAAAATGTTAAAACGCTATATATACGTAATATTGCAGCGTTTTCCTAAGGTTTAGAAACGCACATTTAACCTCCAATTCCCTTTTTATATCACAAGAAGTTAGACATCAGACAGAGACATAAAAAAATACTAAATCGCTCGCTCCATAGCGGTGTCCGGGTGTCGCCGCGTTGAACTGAAACAGGTGATATTTCGTTTCACAGTTGAGATATCAGCTACCCTTTCCTATAAACCCACCCCACGCTTTGTGCCCTAATAAAATAAGTCTCAATTTACTCTCGCGAATGCAATATTTGAACTCAAATTCTGCAACTCTAATAAAACTGTTAGTTTGTTCTTTGTAAAAAGTTTCTACAACATACATCCTTCTCTAACCAATATTTTTTTTTATTTTTTACCAGCCAGCTACATAGTTACACAGTCCCAAGACATATTTTCCAATCTTTAAAGAGAAACACACGCGTATTCTCACGAATACTGCTGACGGACTGTCTAGTCCCAAGACATCATGAGAAACACCCACGTGCATTCCAATGAATAATGCTGACTAGCTCCCAGTCTCAAATAATAGATATTAAGTGAGTCTTAAGCTAATCATAATTGTAACCGGTCAAATAAAATATTAATTAGAAATATAATTTATTCTTTTTAACAACGCTCGAGCGCGACCTCGCGTTTTGACTACATAACTTCGGTTGCGATTCCGATTACAATTTCAAAAATGAGTTTATGTATTACATTTTTTCAAGCGACATCTACAAATATTAGAAAAATTATATCGGCATTGTTATTAAGGTTCGTTGTTACTGTGATTGACAGTCGGCTTATAACTAGTTAGCCAGTCAACCATCAAAGCTGGTATTAGGTTTCACCGAGCATTTAACGTCAACATGAAATTCGTCAAATATAACAATATCACAAGGCGCATAGACAGCAGGGACGCTGTAAAGTGTAAACAACTATTTATTCGTTATACAACCTCCTTTGTCTAAGTCAGCAGCCATATTTGATTCACTGCTTACTTTTTAATGTTTAATGTTTAAAGAACTTTTTTCTCATTACAAAAATTATTTTTCATTTACATTAGAAATTTAATATTATATACGAACGAGATACACGTCGCCATCAGCTAGCCCAATTTTAGTCTAATGGGCTCATTCTGATGTGTATCTTTAATGCCCTTTTGATCTGATCAATCACGCTAATGTTACGAACCTTAGACGGCAACCGATTAAACAATTGCACAACCTCATACCTAATAGATCTCTTTAAATAATTTGTGCGCGGCTTTGGCAAGATAAGCAAACTCGCTCGACGAGTATTGCGTGTAGGGGTGTATTTGATTTTATTAAATGATAAGTTACTATGTAGAGAGTTATTTAAATTTTTTTAAATAAGGATACAGGTGCCATAAACATATAGTTGTTTAATCGTCATAATTTGGGTTTCTTGGTAGATTTTATTAGTAGGTGTTAAAAAATTGTATCTAAATAGTGCTTTTATTAATTTATTTTGTAGTGTTTGTAT
The DNA here is from genome assembly GCF_905475465.1 of Pieris napi. Taxonomy (NCBI): domain Eukaryota; kingdom Metazoa; phylum Arthropoda; class Insecta; order Lepidoptera; family Pieridae; genus Pieris; species Pieris napi. The sequence continues at coordinate 13,628,693 of NC_062236.1, read as the reverse complement.
TTTATAAATTTTGTTTTTGCATGCTACCCCATATTTCAATAGGTATTTCATATACCTAATACCTGTGGCTTGACTAAACAATAATAAATCAAATGACGTACAGATTGCGGAATGCATTTTGATATTGACCAAAATCTGCCTATAAGTGATTTTAGTTTGGTAATTATGTGTGATATATGAAAGTTCCATTTTAAATTTGTATAAATTCTAAGACCCAGATATTTCTCCCATTTATTGTTATTGATTTCAACGTCTTGAACTTTAAGCGGTTGAAAGATAGGAATGAGTTTATTTTTTGCCCTGAATATTATTGCCATAAGATGTTTTTGAAATATTAATTGTTAGAAGTTTTTGTTGAAACCAAGAAGATAGAGCATTTAGGTCTGATTGAGCAACCATAGTCTGGATATTTGAACCAAAGTAAAATAAGCAGGTGTCATCAGCGTAAAGAGATATTCGGCCGTGTAAACCGAGAATTGTTAATGTTGTTGAATGTTGTTAATATATATTAAAAATAACAATGGACCTGATGTAGATCCTTGTGGGACGCCACATGTTACTGGTATTTCTGAACTTTGAGCATTACCTATTTTTACTATCTGGGTTCTGTTTGATAGATAAGATTTGAATAATTTTAGTGCACAATCTTTTATTCCTATGCATTCTAATTTTTTAAGCAATAAGTTGTGTGTGCTTTTTACTAACTCAAAATAACTATTTATTTACACTAAATTTAATTTATAAAATAACAAGTACACAGCGGCGTTTACCAAAAGTCATTGTTTTCTTCGTTATTGTAAACTTCCTTATTGCAAATAACTAGGTATATATTAGCTTCTAAGGAATCTTACCTATACTAAACTCCTTAAAAACTGATACATGAGTGGTACAAACTGCGAAGTAATCTATAGTTTTACATTTGACCATTTTCTTCAAATTCGAGCGTACACAAATACCTAATTATTACAACAAGTATTAAGGACTTGCATTAATAATATATTATACACGATGCAAATATGCCATACTATGATTGAGCCATGACTTAATTATTAGACTGGATTTTAGCTGAAGCTGACGAGACCATCATCGGCCATAATCTAATCGGACCCTGCACGCCACACCCGCGAGCTAAAAGAATAATTGACTTATCATGTCGGTAATTGGAAGTGCAATCCGAATTTCAATTTAGCGATTTCCTGTTCGGGTTTAGGTTGATAGTGACATGAGTGTATGTAGCAGTGTAATTAATTGAGGAAAGTATAGATAATTGTTATAGTCTGTTACACTACGAATTTATTTATGACGGATGAAATTATCTAAGGAACATATAGAAATTTGAAATTTTATGCTATTTGAACTATGTTGGTAAAAATAGGAAGAATCTATAATCCTAGATAATACACAGTATATTTACCGCAGTAGTTAGAATTTTCATAGTCTTAATTTCTGTGTCGTAAACTTATTGTAATTATATTTAATATATTATAAGGCTTTATTTTTTGTATCGCGTTTTAAAAAAAATAGACAAATGACGATCACAAACTTTCACGTAATATATAATAATTGTTACAATAGTTTCATTAAAAATCAGCTTTATGTTATGTATTTAATACATTCAGGTAATAGAAATATTTTTTTTTTTCGCTTCAATATAATATGAGATTCTTAAGTTTTGAAGCGAACAATCTTGTAGCTAATCAAAAATACCTTCCCTTTGCAATTTGACTTAGCTTCCTGTTAATACAGGCCATAGTTAAATCTCTTTGTATAATATCCTAGCAAAAGCCTGTGACGGTAATGATATTTTATTCAATACCTTAATATTCCGAACAAAAACTATACATCACCTGCTTTTTTATTATAAGTACATTAAGAGTCACTCTTTCATGGAATTATGGGGCCAGTATTAAAATTCCAACTCACTTTAAAATTATGTTGATAAAAGGTTTAACGTACTATTCGGAGGTCTAATGAATAATAAAATAATCTAAATATTAACTTTTATTTGTCAACTTTACAACTGGAAAGTAATAGCTAAAATTAGAACGAACTATCGAACATCATTGGATAATTTTTTTTGTTTATTATTATTAGGACATGGATTGTACAAATGTATAACAGTATTTTTTAATTTCTTAATAAATAATAGTAAGGTTGGAGATATTTAATACAAATCATTAATTGATGGAATTAAATGTGACCTTGAATAGTTTCAGACTACTATTATAAACACAATGTAATGCACAAATAGTTGTCAATCCTTTTGAATATCGAATTTATAGCTAACATTTTAAAAAATCAAATTCAATTCAAAGAGATTAAACATTTCTCCAATACTCTGAAATTTGAATGTATTAATTTCGGTAGACTTTAATAACGTCATTGACATACCCTGAAACTCCAGTGCAAATATTAAGCTCGACAAAGCTCTACAACGACAAATACATACAATATTGAACAGTACTAATATAAGTACAATTTAAAGAATTTGAATACCGCAGAGGAAATCAGCCTTAAAGCCTATAAAATAAAGGCGAGTCTGGCATGTAGGCATTGTTGTAATGTAGGATTACGGTTGTGGACCTAACTACATCCAGGTTCACAAGACACGGGGAGGCAGATACGCGCTTAGCCTGGAATTGCCATAGTAACTGCTGGGAGGCTTGTGAGCGGGTGAGTTCACTCTATTAATTTTAACTCAGTTATTGAACATGGATTTTGCTCGAGAAAATATTATTTTCAATATTTCCATTGTACGTTTTTCGCATTTGTAAATAAACTGGTAAAGTATTGATATTTTGATTAAATTATCGTTTACATATAAATTTAACGTGGGGTTTTCAATAATCGGTTATAAAATGTTCTTTTAATTGAAGCTTGATTTCAATAAGTATTATATACATTATATCTACATATACAAAGGTACCTGACAACAAGAGAACTAATAAAATATAATATGAACTTCAGGGATAAAATCATATTTCGTCTACAATGATAAATAACTTGAGTTGGGTAATTTACGACTAATTGGTATATATACAAAATATGCATAATTAAAAAAAACTTAAGAGTTAAAAGGCATTTTGTTTTATTATAGTATGAAATCAAATTACTTTTATATAAAAAATCAAAACGTTTTGGAAAACTAGACATACAATTTTAATATCATTACTCCACTAACTCATCTCCTCCTTTACTCTGTAGCGTCTGGCTCCAAAAGTCGATCAATTACATCTTTACTCATCGGTAAAGAATAATATTTATCCCTTTGGCACACAAATTGGCACACAAAATCTTTATTTTTTGCATTTGAAATAGGCAGTGGCGCGGAGTATGATTGAGGTATCTTATAGTTTTTAACCCTTCTAACGGTTCTTCTGTCGGTCTAACCAAATGCAACAATTTAAATAGGTTTTACCTTCATTTAGTTTAATAAAAAAATAAAAATGAATAAACATCTAATGACAAACAACTTAACCAGTTTCTTAATGACACTGGAAGGAACTAGCGCTTAAGATACAGGCTAGGCCTAGTTTGCTAGTGCTCATAGAAGTATAATATTATTTATAAGGTTAAGTGTTAACCACAATGAATATTGTATCTCAACGATTCGTAGCCTAGTGTATGTTTACAATCTTTTAAATGTAAGTACAAAATGTAATTATTTTTGCGTCAAAGAATTAATTTTTATTATTATTTTATTTATTTAGTTTGAACGTAATTATTATTTTGGCTATCTTGCCTTCTTTTCCTTCTTTTTATGAGTGTGGTGTTGGTCTGAACTTCTAATATATTAAATTCAAGGACCATTATGATCATACCGAAACTTAACTGAGTCTGGACATTTTCTCTCAAATCGGAGACGCTTTAGCTAATAATGTTTGCATTTTTGTCTTTACTTGTATTTTTTACAATTTTTTTATTTAACTTTCTCACATCTAACTTTTCCGAATAATGGAACTCTTTGACGACTTTTAGAGCGAGCACGTTCCATAATCAACTTCCAGTCTATAATGCAATACACAGGGGTGTAAGCCGTAGCGTTTGTTACAACATTTAATAAACTGGCTGGCTAATGCTTAGGCCATTCGTACGATACAGTCATTACTTGGCAGAAATAAAAAAATAAACATATGACATGTACGAGCCAAGGCTGTACATTTTGCACTTTTGCCTGGGGGAGTATGTACGAGCCAAGGCTGTACATTTTACTCGCTCAGGCTTCCTTATTTTATAAGCTTAATTATTCCCTATGCAAGTACGTGCCAGGGCTCGTACATTCCGATCATCTACAACCGTGATGTTTTTATAAGTACGTGCCAGGGCTCGTACATTCCAATCATCCACGAGCGTGATGTTATTATTATGTAAGTACGTGCTCTGGCTGTACAGTTTGATCACATATAAGCATGACGATTTCCTACATCGTCGGAGTCACGCCCCGAGAGTATAGCCCGACGCAGGCACTCTCTTCGACTGTTACTATGCAGTCATTCGTAATTAACTAAATCGTTGGAGTATCACCCCGGGAGCATAGCCAGACGTAGGCACTCTCTCTGTTTGTTAGATTGCAATTAACATAATAGTTATTATTTCGCTCATAGTCTATTGTATAACGCGAGTGATAAATATAGAGTAAGTTCTATTTATTCTATTATTTCGAACCCCTGATGATCCAGGAACCGTACATGACATAAAAAATATTTCTTTTAAAATTAAATTGCTTAAGTCAAATTCAGAATTTGATAATACTCATTATGTAGGTCTAGGTATGTATGTCTCGGGGGACCTTGATTGGAACACCTCCAAGTTATTTTTTTCTGCCGGAGTTGCGTAAGTATTAGTAGTATTATTAAGAAGTATTAAAAAAATTATTAAAAATGTTGCGTAATGTATTAAAGTTCGTAAACAAACCGTATCGATTATTTCCAAATTTTTGTATTTTAGAGTTTTAGAATAATCAACATTGAAATTAACCTAATTTCGTGTTGATAGATTTTAGGTGAAATCGAATTTCGAATGTAGGTTTTGTCAGAAATTAAATCCGTTAATTTCAAGTTTACGTGACTGTGCGGGATTTTTTGGAAACTTGGCTATATTTTACAATCGAGGTAATTGTTTTATAGCACTGTTAATTAATATTTGCTACATGTTAACTGTTACATTATTATTTATCTACATGTAAACTGGATCTTGGTTAAGTTAGGTCCGCATTTATGACAACATCGATTCAGTCAAGCTAACTGTGTTACTAGTCTGTTTTACACCTAGAGTGCTATTTTAAAAGCGTAGGCGCGGAGGAGGAGCAGCCTCCACCCGCCGTAACTGTGTTGGTACGCAAGGGTGTGGGGCTGTATTTCCCGTAGCGCCGGAGCTGTGCAAAAAACCTATCATTATGTATTGTTCGGTTAGGATAGGTTAGTATATTAATATTTTTATTTTAAATAACTGTTTCCGGCGAGTGAAAGTGGTTGGGGGTTATTATTCTAAAACTTTAAAATTAAAAAATTGCAAATAATCGATAAATCTAAAAAAATCGATCATTTTTTAGTAATCGATTTCATGCTAAAAAAACAATCGATTAATTAAAAATCGATTTTTTGTGCAGAATGTCACATCTCTACCCTTAAATGCATATTGACGTAAAACTGCAACATACCACCAACACGGCTACCAAATTATTATTATTATTATATATATATATTAGAAATAATAAGTTTCACTATCATAGCACCAAAATTTACGTTTAAAATATACCAAAAGAATAGTTTTATATTAAATAAATATTAATATTAATACATAATAGCTTATTGGAATTCACGAATTATTTAAAATAATTTTATATTTATTTATTTTTATAGAAACATCTGTCGAAGTAAGTTTGACAGTAAAATTTCTATACTTACATAGAAACCACAAACAAAATTATCGTTCGGTCTTGCAATGCTAATAAGTTTCAGCTTATAGGCGGTCATGGTACGAAAAAATGCTATTGACTTTAGGTACCTAAATTCAACTGTATCTCAACTGGATTGTTTTAAGAAAGTTCATGATAGGCCCCCTGGGCAAAAATTTTATTGAGTGGCAGCACCTTTTTTCTTTCGCGTCTGTCAAATGCCAGCTTGACATTCACAAAGCATTGACTCTCGGAAATTTGTAGCAGGTGAAAATTTGAATAGTGTTTTTGGAGTAAATAGTTAATTTTCGAAGGTAAATAAGTGCATTTTTTTTATTGTAATAATTCAACTTCTTTTCGGTATAGTAATTGGTTAGGAAGGACAATAGCATTTTGGATTTGTACAAATTGCTTCTATTTTGATGTTGTAAATCTGCAACACTATGCAGTTAGTACAGACAGTATGCCCATAGCTGTAATCTGATATATTTTATTTTTTGCAGTTGCAACCATACTTTCAAGGGAGATAGAAGAATATTTAACCTTGATTGACGACGGTGAAAGGTCTGAAGATGATCTTGAGGAGTCAGATGAAGTTTGTAATGAAAATCTACAATGGAGCCTTACATCAACGTGGTCATGGTATCGGCAGTTTTTTTGGGTTATTTCGAAGTGGATTCTTTACTCAGTAGTGGTGCCAAAGTGATTGGAAAAGAACTACTTAACAGTGGTATTGGGCTTTTGTCAGAAGTTGTAGCTAGTCGTCCTATTAAAGATTCCATTAAACATCGATTGAAAGAGGCTAGTTCTAACCTTAAACGCAAAGTTGATACCAAAATCGATAAACTTATGACTGGATCGGGTGTTAATAACAGACGAAAATATTGTAATGAGCTCATTCGAGTTACACCTCTCAAAGTGAAGTGCGCTTTAAAGAAAACAAGGAACAAAAATATTAATATTCCCAAGGATATATTTTCAAACTAATCATAATGTCATTTATTCATAATCATTCATGTGAGTGCGTTAAATCTAAATTGGATCTGTTTGCTCTTCCTTCCACACAAACAAGTATTTAATGATTTTTTTAATAGAACAGGGGGCAAACGGGCGGGAGGCTCACCTGGTGTTAAGTGATAGAGCCCATGGACGCTCTCAATGCCAAAGGGCTTGCGAGTGCGTTGCCAGACCCTTAGTTGAATTGGTTGGAAATACTTCAGTGGGCAGTTGGTTCACACTAAAAATAAAAATATAAATACTAATATTTAATCGGCAAGCCGGTTTCTATTTCACAGCTTGTCCTTGGACATACGTTTTCGTTTGTCGTGCGTTTTCAATACGAGTATTCAATTTTTTTTATTCAAATCTCTTGCACGTTGAAGGAACACAAAAACACAATCGGTCATAAAATTTACACAAAATATTAATTAAAAAAAAGTGTCTTCTTGGGGTTATATAGTTTCTTCTTTGTTTTTATAGTTTCAAAAAAAATTGGTCTTGTAAACCAAAAATATTGAAAAATTTTAAAACTTCAAAGAAAATAATTATATCTCATCAATAATCTCCAAAATTATTATTTTTATTTCTTTGATATTTTATTTTTTTTATTAACAATAATATTTTTTATCTCTTTTACTTTAATATTTTCAACCCAAGAACAATGGGTTTAATAATCCTTTCCCAAACTTTATTACTTTCATTAATTTTAGGTATATTATGTTTATATTATATTTTGTACTAATTTTTCTTGGGGGTTTATTAGTTTAATTTATTTTGGTTTCTAGAATTTCATCAAATTAAATAGTAAACTTTTTCTTAAAAATAAAAAATATTGTTTATTCTAATAATTTTCATAGTAATGATAATTTCAATTTTAAAAATACTATTTCAACTTTATAGATAATTTCATTAATGATGAAATAAATATAATAAATAATTACTTACTTTATATTATTTAATGAAAATAAAATAAAACTATCAAAATTATACAATTCTCAAAGTTTTTTAATAATTATAATAATTATTATTTATCTATTAATTACTTTAAAAAAAATTACTAATTATTTTTTTGGGCCATTACGATCTTTCAACTACTGATAAAAAAAAAATGCTTTACAAAAAACTCACCCATTATTAAAAGTTATAAATAATTCTTTAATTGATTTACCTTCCCCCTCTAATATCTCTCTCTCAATTTTATGAAATTTGGGATCATTATTAGCTTTATGCTTAATTACCCAAATTTTAACCGGCCAATTTTTAACAATATATTATTATGCTAATATTGAATTAGCTTTTTATAGAGTAAATTATATTTGTCGAAATGTTAAGTATGGATGATTAATTCGATTTTTACACGCAAATGGAGCATTTTTTTTTATTTGTATTAATATCCACATTGGACGAGGAATTTATTACGAATTATTCAATTTTATTTATACTTAATGAATTATTATTTTATTCTTACTAATAATAACAGCAATTTTTAGGTTATGTCCTACCATGAGGTCAAATTAGTCAATTTAAAATCCGTAGCAGAAAATGTCGTCCCCAAGCAAAAATTATTTGTTCACTAATATATATATGTAAAATATTTAAATAGCATTTTATCATATTTAGTTGAAGGACAAATTAATTAATGTATTTTCAAACGAAAAACTAAGTTATTTACATACAAGAAAATGTTGTCCCACGTCTCATAGCACTATGCAAAAATCACAATATATTTTTATTACATTTTTATTATTGTTTTGTTTAATAGTTATGACACTTAAGCGGATTTATCATTTAAAAAAATCTATCCCTGCCAATTTCATAATTTTATTGAATAATCCATGATTATTTAAGATTTAGTCCCGCGAACGTTGTAATAACGTACATAATTTAATAAATAAAATATAGCATGAAGGGAATAATTGTCTAATCTGTTTTAATTTTGTCAAAATATTTATTTTAAGAAGAAATTACTCTTAGTGTTGAATTTACTACTCTGTTACTGCACAACTATGTTACTTCGTAGTAGTAATAGAGTTGTAGACTAGTAATAGAGTTCTCATTATTAAACTGGGGGTCTAGCCATATTTGTGTCGAAAAGATATATATTCTACATACACTACCGCTTTTTCGTAATTGTATTGTCGAAAACGCTTCGTTTGTAGCCAAGAGGCATGTCGATACATTACCGCAAAGTCGACAGCGTAGATACGAGCTGCTGTTCGTAGCACCTTATTCCGTCATATTGTCTCTGGATTAAATGTATTCCTAATGTCACTTTTATAAACAAATAGAAGTTAAAACTTTACAATATTATTGTAAAAGAATCTGCAAAGGGACGAAATTTGAATTTGAGCAAGGTCGGAATAATTTTCGATTTAAGTGGAATTTACGGAAGGTGCAAATGGTATAATAATATTAGGTCCTTACATATGAAATTTTGCGTATGGCGTTTTGTATGGGAGGAACAAAAAGTCGAATATTTTTAAATATAATATATTTAATTAATCAAAGTATGAACCATTGTTTTCTATGCACTTTTGCCATCTCATAGGTATTTATTGATCCCTTTACTAAAAAAACCAGTTGGACGGGAATCAAAAAAATCTGTGAAGGCGATTTGAAAAAAAATGGTAGGTAATCTGTTGGAGCAAGGTCCGGGGAGTACGGAGGATGTCTTAGACATTCCAATTGAAGCTCTTCTAATTTGGTAGTCGTCTGTTGTGCAGTGTGTGGTCTAGCGATGTCGTGAAGTAGCAGTGGCGTGGAGCGATTGACCAGCCTAGGTTGTTTAGCCGCTAGCTTTTCCATCATGGTTTGCAATTGCTGACAATAGACATCAGCCGTAATAGTCTGGCCAGATTTTAGAAAACTGCAATGAATAATACCGGCACCAGTCCACCAAACGCTTTCAAGTAACTTTTTTGGGGTTAATTTTCGCTTGGGGCAGGATTTGGCTGGCTGGCCAGGATCCAACCATTGCGCTGAGCGCTTCCGACTATCGTAAAGAATCCATTTTTCATCACAGGTAATGATTCGGTTTAAAATATTGCCTTCATTATTGTGCCGGTTCAGTAATGTAACGCAGCAGTCGACGCGCGTTTGCCGGTTTGCTTCAGTCAATTCGTGAGGTACCCATCTTTCAAGCTTTTTAATCTTCTTAATTTGCTTCAAGTGAATTAAAACAGTTTTATCACTAACACCGCAGCCTGCAGCTAACTCGGACGTGATTTGCGATGGATCCGCTTCCATAATAGCCTTCAATACTTCATTATCAACTTGGGTCTCAGGCCGTCCACCGTCTGTTCAGATAAGATCACCCGTCTTTTATAACCCGGACGTCGAACTATTAGGGATGTTCGATATACATCGATGTTTATAATGCGATACATTGAATCCGATGCTTTGTATCGCAAGTATAATCGCAAATCCGATGCTTTGAAGATGTATTGATATACTTGATGCATAGATGTTTTTTTGTAAAACATCGAAAGGATGATAAAACCAGTTAATTTTACAAAAACTCAAGTTTGAATGGAACACTATAATTTGAAAGTAAAATAAATTTATTCAGCATCACAAGATTACATACCTACTGTTCGGGCGATAAGGTTGCTTTTTGACTGGTGAACTATTAAGTATAATTCTAGTGCAATGAAACGTCTGCTTCGCGTTGAATCTACTTTATTACTAAATATTAAAATTACAAACATAATATGACTGAACATATCCGCCCACCAAAGGACCTTTAATGTCCTTTCAAAAGATTACATGCAAACCCTTAACATACTTTAACAATTTGGCACTTAAGCTTCATTAATTGGGAGATAGCAAAGATTAGATACAGATCGTTTTACAATATTATTTCCATTTTTAACACTATAAACTCTAGTTACACCATCCAGAGTCCTCCGAAGTTTGGTGAGTATGCAGGAATGAAGTGCCACTGAGTGCCATCATTTGCTAAGCTGTCTATGATTTCTTGGTCAAATTGCAATTTTGCTTCTTCCCATGCTTTACATAACTCTTTGTTTGCTCCTACGAAGTTTTTTCCCTGATCACTCCAAAGATGTGCGCATTTGCCTCTTCTTGATGTAAATCGTCTGTATGCAGCTATGAATGAATTTGACGTCATGTCACCGACTAGTTCTAAGTGAATTGCTTTAGTAGACATACAGACAAAAATTGCAGTGTAGGCTTTGTTTGTTTTGTTACCTCTTCCTTTGTTCAACAAAATTTGAAATGGACCAGCGAAATCTACACCTGCATTGATAGATGGTCGAGAAGGTGTAGTACGAACGGAAGGTAAATCACCCATTAATTGAGTTTTTACCTTTGCACTTTCCTTAGCGCAAATTAGACATCGATGGATATGCTTCTTTGTCATGTCTTTTGCACGCAATACCCAATATTTAGAGCGTAAATAACAAAGCATTAGCTGAATACCTCCATGTAATGTTGTTTTATGAGCGTCGGCGATAATAAGTGAGACAAGAGTATTGTTGTTTCCAATGATTATAGGATGTTTAGTATTTGTTTCTAAACTTGATTTTGCTAATCTTCCGCCCACCCTGAGCACTCCATTATTATCTAAAAATGGATTAAGCGTCTTCAATTTACTGTTCTTTTTAATATTGTTCTTTTTCTTTAACGAATCTATTTCAGTTTCGAATTCTTCATTTTGCACTATTTCGATACATATTAGTAACGCTTCTTCTATATCTTCTGTTGTGATAATTATGTTTTTATTATCCTTTTTAAACTTGATAAACTTTTTACAATAAGCTATGGTTCTTAATAGTTCATTTAAGGTAGTAAATCTGTCAATTTTTTCAGAAAATCTCTTTTCTTCATTAATGTTTGTCAATATGAGAGTTTTAATTCTTTCCTTTTTCTTTTCTAGATCTGTTGTAAATATGTTCTCGTCTGTTAAGATGATTTCTCCTTTTTGTAACCAAGTAGGTCCTTTCCACCAAAGGTTGCAGTGTTTCAAATCGGAGATAAACATACCTCTAGATGCAATATCTGCTGGATTTTCTTGTGACTGGACATGATGCCATTGTTCTTTTTTATGATTTGCTAAAATTTCTATTACACGATTGGCCACAAATGGCTTCCATTTCGTGGGTTCGCCAGACAACCAAGCTATGACTATAGATGAATCTGTCCATGCGAAAACTCTTTCCATCGGTATTCTCATGGCCTGTGCTACTTGGTTCAATAATCGGGATAAAAGCAAAGCTCCAGAAAGTTCTAATTTTGGCAACGAAATTGTCTTGAGGGGAGCCACTCTAGTTTTGGCTGCAATTAATGATGTTCTATATGAACCGTCCGTTTTCTTGACTAGGCAATACACCACGGCGGCGTAAGCTAAAATAGAAGCATCACAATAACCATGAATTTGAATTGTATCCATGTTGGAGCATGAAGTACTCAACCATCGATCGATAGAAATGTTATTCACATTCATAGGATCTCGGCGAATCTTCAACCATTCTTCTTTCAGAACTTCTTCAATATGATTTAATGTTTTATATTCGTTTATTACTTTCAGATATTCGTCTTTTAGTTCTGGATTTCTACTAAATCTTCTTTCAAGCTGCATTAATCTCTTAATTGCTGTTTCTTTTGTATTTCCTTCAGATGACAATGGTGCTTCAGTTTTAAAGGGTAATCTAACTATATATCTTCCTTCGTTATTCCTAGCATGAGTTTATTTATAAAATTCTTCACATCTCAATTCTTCTTTAGTTAAATTACGTTTTGTGTCTGTATCTATCTCCCAAATAGTTTTAATTAAATCATTAAAACTTGCATCAGTTGTGATATTCATTGCCATTATGGCGTTATGCTTTGGTTTCATGTTGATGTTTATTCCACCCATCACAATCCATCCCAAGCTGGTTTTCTGTGCGCATACTGTGCCTGATGGACCCTTGATTAATCCTTGTTTAAGAATTACTCTTGCACCCCTAATAGCAAATCCAATGCTCCGGAATCCATAAAATTTGGATCTGCTAGATTCAATTTCTCAAAGTGACGCAGTTCCTGTTGCAAATATTCTGATGAAGGTATGTTAAACTTTAATGGCTGTGACATCACGTAGGCGTGTATTGGTAGCTCAAAGTTAGGTTCCCAGCGTGACAATAAATCAAAATTGACTTCTTGTTTGATGTTTACCTTCATATTATCCATACCCGTGACGACCAAATTTACAGGTTTGCGTTGCAAATTTAGTGCTTGAGTTGCCTTTTGAGTGATAAAGCATGACTGCGACCCCGAATCTATTAGCGCCCTAAGTACAGTTGTGTGCCCATAGTTTCCCTTTATAACCACAATTGCGGTTGCCAATAGATTGATATGTTCTGTAACATTATGTAAAGCTGTCATTGTAGCAAGAGTCTTCTCCTCTTCCTGAGGTAATGTCATCGGTTGCTTGAGTTCTAAAGATGCCGACGCATTTGCTTTAGTTGACTGATGAAGAAGAGAATGATGACGAGCCTTGCATATTCGACATGAAAGAGGTAAATTACATCTAAATGCCGAATACCCTGGAGCCAAGCAGTTGAAGCAGAGTTTGTTGTGTTGTGCATAGTGACTTCTTTCTGCAGGTGACATTTTTGAGAATGTTTTACAACGACATAAGCTATGACTTTCCTTACACATAATACATGTCTTCTCTATAGACATGTGGAAAACACGTTCTCTTAACGGCTTGAGAGTTGGTTTAAAAGGTGGATTTAACAATTCTAACGTACTAAATTTTCCTTCTAAAAACTTCTGTAATTCAAACCAGGTAGATAATTCTTCTTGACTCATATCATACGAAAATTGTTCCCATTCTTTGTGAGTATCTGGATCCAACCTTTGAACTACTAAAAATACAATTATAGGGTCCCATGACTCTGTGGATACCTTAAGATTTTGTAAGCTGTTTAAAACTTCATTTGTTGTATCTAATATTCCATTTAATTGTTAAGCCGATTGTGACATAATTTTCTTTTGTGAAAATAATCGTTTAAATAATGAATTAATTATCATACGTTTATTCCCATATCTAAGTTTTAAAGTCTCCCAAGCAGATAAGTAATTCGACTCGGTGATTTGGATGTGTTTTAATAAGGATGCTGCTTCACCTGTTATGCTGCATTTCAAATAATGTAATCGTTGAACATTAGACAGTGACGTGTTTTCATGTACCAGTGCAACAAACATATCTTTGTAAGAAGGCCATTCTTCATAATTACCCGAAAAAGTAGGTAATTCAATGCGCGGGAGTCGAACCTGTGATTGTACGTTGTGTTCGACTGCAGTGGAGCCGTTCCCCTGATTATAGGATTGTTGTCCTCTTTGAATTTCAAGACCTTCTAACATATCCTTGATGTCAGACACCATACATAAATATAAATCCTCGATCAAATAATAATCCTCATTGACAAAATATGGTAAAATTGACTTTTGTTCACGCATACACTCATCATTTATCAAATTTCACCTAAAATCTATCAAAACGAGATTAAGTTAATTTCGATTATTCTTAAACGTTAATTTGTGTTTATAATTTCTATTATTTATTTTTAATTTTAAAAATCATGAAAAATAAAATATTTAGGGTGTTTATTTTGAAATTAATTCAAAAATTCGGAAAAAATTAATTAATAAAAAATCTATTGTTTATTAATCGATTTTTCATGCTTAAAAAATAATCGATTAATAAAAAACCGATTTTTTTTTTAATGCCGAATGTCACATCCCTAGGGCAAACTAAACGCAATATGTCCAGCAGACTCAAAGAACACATTGCGGACATAAGACATAGACGACACACAAAATCAGCAGTCTGTGTACACATACTAGATAGGCCTAATCACTACATACGCTTTGACCAACCGAAAGTACTTGCGAAAGAAAAAAGATTCTTCCCAAGATTGGTACGCGAAGCCATTGTAATCAAAAAACACTCCAATTTCAATAGAGAGGACGGCCTAAAATTGTCAAACACCTGGGATCCAATAATATCCAAATTAAAATCTCAAGAAAAACAATCCGCGAAATTAGAGGACACCGTGAGCCATTATTGCCAAAACCCTCCATCTTTTAGTCGATACCAACTCCGGGGAAATAAATACAGATAATGCAACTTTCTCTACAGCTGTGATACTTTTTGACATCCAACACCTTTTGTCTTCAGTCACCGTGACCACGCACGCTGTAAAGTGTAAAGCACGCGAAACTTCGGTTATATTTAAAATTATGTTAAATAATTGTAAATTTATAATAATACATAACTTTAATCCGGTTAAAAAGTTTTTTCTTTAAATACAGCCATTAATACTCAACACAAACAGGTGCACCAAATTAATTCATTATTACCTAATGTAGATGTATTCATATTTATATATATTGTGTTAGGTGCTAGTTGATCTAGTTCTTAGGGTAGGAAATTAAACATTCCAATGATGACTTGATTCACTATAATTCACACATTGATTTTACGTAAACTGTATAACTTCAAACTTGAACAAAGGAATTGCCTGTGCGCATGTGTTACAACCTCTTTTATCATCTAGTCCCAGCTCTGACTCGACCTTCCCACTTCGGGCAGTTATTCGTACTTGTGTAATCTTGTGTGACTCCTAAACTACCGAATCGATATCAAATTTGCACACCGTGTGCAGTTTGATCTAACTTAAAAGATAGGATAGCTTACATCTCAATTTATACGCGCAATATTATTTTATTGCAAAATATTTGTTTATTATTTAACAGTCACAATTCTAACAGATGGCGCTGTGTTGAAAGTACCAACGTTTCACATAAGCTACAATTTAATGGCATAAGTACCAATAAAGCATGGTGGTCCCTATGAGTCATGACTGGCGTTCTCCTACCGTTTCCCTTGAATAGTTTACTACTATGTAATATAAAAAAAACCTTAGCCACAGGAACGCGCTTGGCCGGTCTGCTAGTATCTCATAATAATGATTCAATTTATTCCAACTAAACCGACGGTAAGTATTATAAAAATATGTAATGTAATGTTTTTGCTTTAAAATAAATAACGTAATATGTTTTACAGGATTAAAAAAAAACAGACAATTCAATCTTAATAACAATTAAACAAGAAATAATACTAGATACCACAAAGTAGGTACCACAAAGAAAGGTTCGGTGGCCGTCGATGCACAATTCATAGCAAAATTTATTTTATCTTATCAAATTAATTTTCAGGTACTTAATATAACACTTAAATTAATTAAAAGCTAAGACTTAAATAAAACTTGTCCATTTGTGGTTTCTGTTAATACTTTTAGTTGTCTTATTAACTTTTCTTTTTCTGAAAAGAAAATATTTTAATTAGTACTTTGATCAAATGATCAAGTATAAAGATTTAAGGGTTTAAGATAAAAAATATATTTTTTTAAACCGTTTCCGTCGCGCAAAGTTTTTGGGGGGTGATTACTACATCCCCTCCCCTCCGCAAACCCCCCGCAACCCCCAATTCGGGGGATAAAGTAATAAATAAATAATAAATCTTAAAGTAAAGGGTAACGATTTCTAAATCGTTACCCTTTACTTTATTCTAAACTATATAGGCGTCGGGACGTGACGACCCCATCGCCCACTGGTGAAATAACCTGTGACAGAGGTTATTTCATCAGCGCAATCAGTCAACCCCTTCCTAGTGGGAGTGCCATGCTGTTGCCTTCGGGCTTCAGCCAAATGGGCAGGCACGACCGGGGCAGTACCACTGTCTCTTAGAAAACCGGCGTGAAGTGATGCAATAGGTTCGCCCTATTGTACTCGCGTTTCGTGCGGTGAGAGAGACTCCCAGAGCCCATCCCCCCCCCATATGAAATATGAAGGTGCAGAAAAAAGAGAATCTACCCCAGGGGGGTACCACACGCGCTCGCGGTGGAGAATCCCCGTCCAACACCGGGACACTCAGCACCCGGTGGTGGACGCACAGGCTGCCCTTAGTATTGTTACGAAGACGGGTCGACTGAAATGTTTTTAGATTTTTCCACTAGTTAGAGAACTTTTCAGCAGGCTGAAATGTGATTTCTGACCGTTTCAGGGGAGGGTCGATCACATATAAGAAAATCGTAATTTACAGAATGTTACCCTAGTTTTCAGATGCCTGAAACATTTTTTCAGGCCGTTTCAGAGCACGTGTAGTCGAATGGTACAATTTTCAGGAAACCCGTTTTCAGGCGTTTTCAGGCCTGGTTATACCCCTTTGATGAAGGAATGTTCTAGAACGAATTTTCTAGGTGTGGGACAAGGACGGAATGATACGCGAGAGAGAGGGAAGATCAGAACCTTCTCAAAGCTAGACCGAGCACTCTAGAACGCCATACGACAAGGACGGAGCAATGTGCGAAAGAGATAGCTAGTACGCACGTTCTAGAATTGTGCGACCGCTACTCAGTTGCGCTGCCGCCTAGAGAGTTCTCGAACATCGTTCCCAGGGATATATAAGCGAGCCGAAACGCGACCAGTCAGTTCAGTTTTAAATGCGATACCAAGCGATAAACACCGGAGTGACAAAGTGCGAATATTGTGAAGACAAGTGAATACAAGTACTGTGTGAAGTGCGTGTATTAAAGTAATTAGTGACAGTATTTTGTGTGTATTTAGTGAATTTTTTGTGCGTAATTTCCAGTTTTTAGTGTTAACAAATTCCTCGTTAATTTAATTAGAAATAAACCCTTGAAGAGATTTACGGCGTTTCTATCCGATCCCCTAGCTCGTAACAGTATTCTGGGGGGGGGCAATTCTGCGCTCAACAACAAAAACAGTTATCGTTCTCGGGGCAAACGGAGCAATTCAACAAAGGCACCCCCGTCCACGCTCGCCGTGGACTTCACAAATGTCAGGGGGCTCAATTCCAATATCAACGCAGTCCACTACCGAGACTCAGATTTCCTCCCCGGCTGATACTTCCTACCTCTCCTACCCGGGGTACAAATTGGAGCATTCATTTGTGCCGCGGGCGGGAGTTTGCGTGTACGTCAGAGAGGATATCTGTTCTCGTCGCCTCGGGACGCTTGAAGGAAGGGACCTATCTAACCTCTGGCTGCGCGTAGACTGCGATGACCATCCGCGATTCTACGCATGCCTGTACAGGTCCCATAGTGAAAATACCGAAACTGACCGACTCATTGAGCACATCCAAATGGCTACAGATTCCCTGCTCGAAAGGGTTCCTACTGCTGAAATCGTGATACTTGGCGATTTTAACGCCCACCATGCCGATTGGCTCGGCTCTGAAACCATCGATTACGCGGGAAGATCCTTTCACGACTTTGCTTTAGCCTACGACCTGTCACAAATGGTCCCTGCGATTACGCGAATACCAGATGTGGATGGTCATAAACCCTCTTTGTTGGACCTTCTGCTAACTTCACATCCGGAGAACTATCAAGTCTCTGTTGACCCGCCATTGGGTTCATCAGATCATTGTGTGGTCCGGAGTACTGTGCCTTCTACGCGCCCTTCACGGCCCCGCTATATGGGTTGTCGCCGTATTTGGCACTATAAGTCAGCAGATTGGGATGGGATGCGGTCTTTCTTTGCGTCCTACCCTTGGGGGGCCTATGTGCTTTTCGCCGGAAGCTCTAGATTCCGTCGCCACCTCTGTCGCTGAAGTAGTTCTGCAGGGCATGGAACTCTTTATTCCATTTTCTGCGGTGCCGATCGGTGGCAAGTCTCAGCCCTGGTTTAAACGATCTTGCAAGGCGGCCTCGCGTCGAAAGCGAGAATGCTTTAAGGCATGGGCGGAAGCGGCGAAATCTCGTGATGCCAATACCAGCGAACTTAAAACAGCATATAACTCAGCCTCCAGGTCCTTCAAACGGGAAATCACTAAGGCAAAGTCAGAGCACATTGCCAGATTTGGCGAGAGATTGGCCCAACTCCCTTCAGGGACACGAGCCTTCTGGTCTCTCGCCAAAGCTGTCCAAGGGAATTTTTGTCAGCCCGCCATTCCGCCACTGCACAGGGAGGATGACTCTCTGGCCCACACTGCGAAGGAGAAGGCCGACCTTTTGGGCTGTCTCTTTGCGTCCAACTCGACTTTGGATGACCAAGGGAGATCACCACCGACCATTTCGCGGTGTGGTTATTTGATGCCGGAAATCACATTCCAGCAACGTGCTGTCCGCAAAGCACTTTCTTCCTTGGACATTCATAAGTCGAGCGGGCCGGATGGTATCCCCCCAATTGTGCTGCGTACTTGTGCTCCTGAGTTGGCTCCGGTCTTAACGCGCCTTTTCCGGTACCTGTACACGCTTGGCACTGTCCCGAAGTGCTGGAAGATCGCTTCGATACATCCGATCTCAAAAAAAGGCGATCGCTCTGATCCGTCCAACTATCGCCCAATAGCTATAACCTCCTTGTTCTCCAAAATAATGGAAACCATTATTAATAGCCAGCTCTTGAGGTATCTAGAGGGCCACCAGTTGATTAGCGATTCTCAGTACGGCTTTCGTCGTGGTCGCTCGGCTGGTGACCTCCTTGTATACCTTACCCATAGGTGGGCAGAGGCAATTGAGTCTAAGGGGGAGGCGCTGGCGGTAAGTTTAGACATAGCGAAAGCCTTCGATCGGGTGTGGCATAGAGCACTGCTCTCGAAGCTTCCAGCCTATGGGCTTCCCGAGAAATTATGCGATTGGATCTCCAGCTTTCTGGCCGATCGGAGCATCAAGGTCGTCATCGACGGAGCAAGTTCCGACCTTTAACCCGTGAACGCTGGGGTCCCACAAGGCTGTGTTCTATCCCCGACCCTATTTCTTCTGCATATCAATGATATGTTGCAACTTAGCAACATTCATTGCTATGCGGATGACAGCACTGGGGATATTCTTTACACTGGCCGGGCAGGTATTTCTCGGGCAGTTGTTGATGAGTACCGGAACAAACTTGTGTCTGAAGTCGAAACTCTACTACGTGGAGTCTCAGACTGGGGCAGACAAAACCTAGTCCAATTTAACCCCAAGAAGACACAAGTTTGCGCGTTTTCCGCTAAAAAATACCCTTTGTCGCTACTCCACTTTTAGAAAACACTCTTGTTAAAGCCACAGCCAGCATTGGAATACTTGGCGTTGACATATCGAACGACGTTCAGTTTCGCGGTCACTTGGAGGGAAAGGCTAAATTAGCCTCCAAAAAGCTTGGTGTGCTCAGCAAGGCGAGGCGGTACTTTACTCCGGGCCACCGCATGCAACTATATAAAGCGCAAATTCGGCCCCACATGGAGTACTGCTCTCACCTCTGGGCGGGGGCTCCCCAGTACCAGCTCCTTCCATTTGACCGTATACAACGCAGAGCGGTTCGAATCGTCGACGACCAATCCCTCTCCGGGCGGCTTGATCCTTTGGCGTTGCGTAGAGATGTGGGGTCACTCTGCATCTTCTACCGCATTTACCATGGAGAGTGTTCAGAGGAGTTGTTCGGATTAATACCTGCAGCTGAATTTCATCATCGGACGTCGAGACAGAATACGAAATTCCACCCGTATCACCTCGACGTCCGCCGTTCCACAACTGAGCGTTTTTCAAGGCAGCTTTTGCCGCGCACCACCACTATGTGGAACCAGCTGCCCACTGATGTATTTCCGAACCAATTCGACTTAGGGTCCTTCAAAAAAAGAGCGTACCAATTCTTAAAAGGCCGGCAACGCACTCGCGAGCCCTCTGGCATTGAGAGTGTCCAGGGGCGGCGGTATCACTTTACATCAGGTGAGCCTCCTGCCCGTTTGCCCCCCGTTCTATAAAAAAAAAAAAAACTTAAAAATATATACGTAATTTGTCACTGCTGCTTATTGTCAATTAAAATTTTTAATAACCAAACAATGTCAGTAATTCCCAAGGGACTTGAATTCAAACTTCTCATTCATTAACAATATTATGATAAACTTCTCTAGTATATTAACTTAGTAATAAATAATTAAAGAAAATATCTGCTTACCGTTACTTAGTATTGTTTACTAGATTTTATATTTCCAAAGTTCATGAAGTATAAATCCACTTTATTTGATAAATTTAAATTAATATTATATCATTAGCTTCTAATATAATTACAATAAAATATATTTAGAACTTCTAATTATGTTCATTAGTGACTGCTTTCTCATCTGAAATGTACAAATAAAATTGTAATATCATTTTACTTTGTGATTATATTAAATGGTAATGGCAATATTAAATGGTATAAAGTTTACGACAAAGAAGTAACCTAAGTTACATAATGTATTTTTCAAATTAAAGAACAATTTCATAAACTTACATGCAATATAAATATCAATAAATGATATCCAATATAACTAGGATTCACCTCTACTAATTTGCTGATTTTCTTGATATTTTCATATTTATGTGTCTATTATGTTATCCTCGCATTGATTCATTGAAAAACTAAAACGCTTAACTTAAAAATATTAACTCTAGTTTAAATTATTATAATTATACGACAACGTTTAAAAAAGCCCGATAACTAAATCAAAACCTTTTCGTCAGAACGTCCAAAATATCAAAAATATGACATTTTTTAAAATGGTAGCCATTAAAGATGGCGATAGTTGTACTGAATTATTGCAAACAGCAGCTTTTGAGATCATGCTAAAACATGGCGGAGAAACGCCGTTTTTTCTACACTGCCGAAACATTAATTGGCCGTTGGCTACCGAATAGCGTAAGCGTTAATGTGTGTCTTTTCGTAGCACTGTCATGGCGTCGCTTATTGTATCCCGACTCACGCCTTTAGGGCCTAGGCTACCGACTGTCGACACGAGCTGTCATTTTCATACAAATTTAGTTTTCGACTTTCTACATACACTACTGTTAAGCCATCTTGGCTAGACCCCCTGCTGATTGTAAGAGACAGACAACTTAAAAATATTAATTTTGTTTCAGCACAAAACAATGGATACCGAACATCTGGATATATTGTTACAATTTTAATAATCTTAACAAAGAGATTATCATGTCACTCTAAAAGTAATTCTCTCAGCAAATGGTCTAAGAGCTTGGCCACAGTTTCTGGCGGTGTGGAGCGCGGCGCGGCGAGAGGGTCTGTGAGAGGCGCGGTTTGCGGTGGTATGCCACAGCTCGACCAGCTGCGACCGCGGCGGCATCAGCGGTGGACGTATTTAGAGTATATTAGTTAGTTTTATTTCGTCCTACAATTTTTTTATAACATGCCTATATTTATGATGTGGATGTTTTGATATCCATATTGCTGGTCTACTCAGTATTTCACTAATAAATTGTTCTGTATCCATTATTTTATATGAGCTCAATGCGCGATAAAAACAAAATTATTTGTTTTGGTCGCGCGATGCTAAATGCATCCACCTCTGCCGCTGCGCGCGCCGCTCTGAGCTGTGGCCGCCTCGATACTCCCGAGTGCATTTGTTTCACTTGCACGCCGCGCAGGCCGTCGCCGCCGCCGACGCGCGGGTAGCCACCGCGCCGCAGGTCGCACCGCAATGCGCGTCGCCGATAGCTGTGGCATACTTCATACAATTTGCTCAATTTGTTTTTACCGCTCACCGCCTTGCGCGCCGCAAACCGCACCGCAAACCGCGCCGCAGGTGACTGTGGCCAAGGGGTAAGGATTCAAACTAAATAGGATGGATAGATATTTTAAATTTTCAAAATGTTATGTTTCAAAAGGTTTAAAATTATAAAAAAAGGGTATCTATAAGGAAGACAAATTAGTGTTTATTTATTTATTCATTTCTGTAATTGCAAGTGTTGGTACTTTTTAGATAGCATGAAACTACTATTGCAACCTTTTTAAGTGATTCAGGGGTCAAACCCACAAAAATAATATTACCTATGTTTTGTCTAACATTCATAAGGGGGCGTCCATAAATTACGTGAGGTGTTTAAGGGGGGGAGGGGGTCGAGTCAAATCTCATTTAATCTTACGTTGGAGAGAGGGGGGTCACGGCAAATATCACGCAAATTTTTTTCTGATTGAAAAGAATTTAGGAAAACGGTTGACCCTAAAGGCCATCTCGGCAACTTCCCGCTAACTCCATAGACCATACCTAAACGCTCAACATTTAACTTATTTTGTTTTTGATTACTCTTTGAGCTCAAATGTACGAATTCTGTGTTATTTTGAGTTCTCCGAGCTTCGTAACAGAGATAGCTTCTTTATGCTTTTGAGCTCTTCGAGCTCAGAAAATTAAAAAAAACACCTCACGTAATTTATGGACGCCCCCTAAGAACTGTTTTTTATTTTTTTTTAACTTTTACTAAGATACTACATTACACTAAATATGTCATAATTTTTGTGTGTTTCATGCAAGTTTTTTTTTATTATTTTCCTAAACTTTAAAATAATTAAATTGCTACGAAATAATATTTTGTCAGGACAGCGATCTACCACATCTCCCTATTTACAATTTTAACAATAACCATTGTATTACAGCCATCAGCGGTAGTCATCAAGAAGGAGGAAGAAAATTACCAATGATTGAAATGTTAAGAGATATTTAACCCAGACCACAAATCTACTTTGAATGCAGTTCTTTAATTTATTATTAATTAATAAAATGATTAATTAAATCTACCACTTATTTAATGACTGCCTATAGAAAACGTAGTAACCGAGTTAAATACATAGCTAAGCCGAATTGAAAAATATATAAGCCATGTTACTTTATAGGTTAATAAAAGTACAATATAATTACTTACACATTTAATTTAATGATTATAGTAAACTTTTAACACACTACAAAACAACTTTCAGTAATACAAACTCAAACTTAAGTATAATAAAAACTAATTCAAACCCAGCCTCACATAGAGCTAATCAATAACATCTACTTTATTTTGTAGACAAATATATTTATTTATTTTAGTATATTGTCTAATTAGTTTATAAAAAGTAATAGTTATGAACGATAAATTTAAAAAAGCTTAATAAGTACTTAAACCATCGTGTATGTAATGATGGTCTCGACAAATGGGTGAGGAGGCGGTGGGGCCGCCTCAGCTACCGACTCGTGCAGATATTGTCCGGACACGGCTGTTTCGGCAGCTATCTGCATAAGGTAGTCGGGCGTGAGGAGGCACCAACCTGCCACCATTGTGACGCTGGTGTTGTTGATGATGCGCTCCACACCTTAAAGGATTGCCTAGCATGGGAGGTGGAAAGGAGGCCTCTACTGGGCGTGCTACAGGGCGAGGACGCTACCCTCGATAACATTGTGAGAGTAGCAGTTACAAACTCGGACAGTGACGGCATGTGGGAAATCTTCCAGAGATTCTGCGAAGCCGTCATGCACCAAAAGGAAGAGGCGGAAAGGGCCAGGGAGGATGATCCTGCAGCCCACCCGCGTCGCCGTAGGAGACCTCAGCGCCGCCGTTGCACCGTGCAACCCCGTGTCTAATCCTGGGCACGCAGTTACTCCAGCGGGGAAACAGGGGTTCATGCGTCGAAAAGAAGGGATGCTGACGCATCCCTGCAAGCATCGTGCCCGACCTCCCCCAGCTTTATAAACAGGGTGAATTGGCCGATGTGAAAGGCCCTTGCTGTGCCAAGGTCCATTCCACATCATTCGTGGCCGTAGAGGACCGTGATACTAACGGCTGATCGCGTGGCTGGATGCGGACAAGGCTACGCTGTTACCGTGTCCTGCCCCGGGCGATTGCTGGTTGCGCCGTGGGGTTTTAGTGGGTATGCACTGTTGTGCGAGTCCCACATAACCCTTCCCCACCAATCTCAACCGTGCCGCGGGAGGGTATGCGTAACGCATTTCCCCACGAAAAATCAAAATAAAAAAAAAATCGTGTATGTAATGATGGTATTTCATACTTGTGTAAAGCAGAATAATGTTTTTATCCAAAACCTTAATGTTATATCAATATTTATAAATATATAGGAACCGAAATTGTGCTGTGTTATCATTTATTATAAATTGAAGGATAGTCCAAATTCAATAATTTGAAAATGTCTGCACTATTGTGTCTTTCTATATCCAGGGGCCTTGTCGTATGATATAAATGTAATATTCTTCTTCTTCAAAGGCAGAATGTATTTTTCTACCAGGAATTTTGAACATTTGGATCTCTGAAATTAATAGATTTATAATTTTAGTAGAGTAGAGAAATACAAATATTTTACAAAATTTGCCTATCTTAACTTATTTATCTTTTTCTGTTCGACTTATCTCTGCTGGAGACAAGACATGATCAAGTCTGCATCGAAAATTGGTTCTAGGATAAAAATGATATTTTTAATGCTAAAATAATCAAAATATTTACCTTAGATCATCTATTTACTAGACTCTTCGTTCATCTCAGCAGCATATGTTCTAGGTTTCGTAAATACCATATTAATTTCTTGGGTATTGGAAAAAAGCGAGAGTAACCAACACCGAGAAACCAATTGGTCGTTTCGTGCCTACATTTTCTTCGCCATCTAAAGATATTATTTTAAGTATTTTTTAATGGTAACCAAGAAATAAATGATGTATCATTTATTTCTTGGTTTAAGGCGGAAACGGGCCTAAGCCTAATGCTTATATATACAATTTTTTTCGTAAAATAATGCTGTATTGATAAATATTATTTAATAAACTTACCCCAAGATACACATAAAATGTCCTATGTTAGAATATTTTCACATAAAACAAGTTTTAACTTCGCTAAAAATGGCTAACGCACTGGTAAATAACGATTTTACCGAGGGAAGAGCAAATTAAATTTGACGTAAAAAATCTACATTTTAATTCACATGAGATGTCAAATGGTATTATCAGAATACCAAATACCAACAATTTTGGAGCGTAACTGTATGGAGTGCCAAATTTTAGTTCCTAATGTGAACAAACTCATTTGAGCGGCGTTTTTGTCGCGGTTATTGTTTATCAGAATACCAAATTGTAACATGACACCTTCACGAAAGAGTTGAGAGCAAAAATCCGCTGTGAGAGTGTGTGGAGTGAGTTACAGAATCGCAAGGCAGAACGCATACTGCGTAAGTGCGTATTCATATCTCTCTGACGAGTTCGGTGACGTAGCGTAAGTGCGGCCAGTGCAACCGGTACGCGTTAGAGTGAGACAGACTATATAAGCGTGTTAGTCTGAGTCTGGTAGAGTGGTAGATTTAATTAATATCAAAGAAAAAATCTTGAGTTAATATCAAAGAAAAAAAAATACTGCATAAATAAATATAATTGCATAAGTTGATAAAAAATGCTATGCAAGTTAGTTGTAAGTAGGAGTACTAAATAAATAGTGATCATTAAAAAAAGATGCTCTATCTCGCTAGTATTGGAAATTCCCAGACTACGTAGAAGTGAAATTGTTCGAACAAGTTTCCTGGAAATTTGATAGCGTAATGCGAACTTGTGATATTTACGTAAATTATAGACGCACACATCGTCCATGCGTTGTATTACCTTTACAGTAATTTACCTTTCTTCTTTATCTTGATAAATTTAATGGCTAAGGTCTTAATATTTTAGTATTCTGTATAAACCCTACTAAAACCGACTAATAATTGAGTTACTTTAGTTACTTATTGCGTATTTATTTATGTACTCTGTATATATTAATAGCAGAGTTGTGCTAGTGGTTTCAGCGCACGACTCTCATCCCTGAGGTCGTAGGTTCAAACTCCGGCTGAGCACGAATGGTGTTTAGGGCGCAACACTCGCTCGGTGAAAGAAAAATCGTGAGGATATCAATATGCTTAGATCCAGAAAAGGCGACGGCGTGTGTCAGGCTCAGAAGGCTGATGGCCTACTACTACTATTAAGAAAAGTAAATGATCATGAAACGGATACAGAAATCTGAGGCCCAGCCCTAGAAGGTTGTAGCGCCACTAGTTTATATGTACTTGGCCACAGCAGCTTATTTCACTTGAGACTACACGAAGAGAACGTAGGAGATATTGAAGTGCGTAGCAACAAAAATGCACTCTATATTTAATAACTTCATAGTTCGTATGGGAAAGATAATATTACTGTATCACCGAGAAAAGTGGATCGATAGCTTAACATTGGTGTTGAAACACGACCAGCTTCTAAACTATTATTCTCAGAAAAATTGATTTTCTAAGAATATGATGCCAAAATGATGAACATATAAACCACAAAGCTACGAGGCAGTTTTAAATATTAATAGATAGGAACAGTAGTGTAAATATACAATCTGGGGCCCGTGGCAAATGCTTTTGATGGGGCTCTAACGGTAAAATCGTCACGTTCAGTTTAATTTTAATAAACTTCGAGATTTTCAGAGTACTCAATTACACGTTGTATATGTCCCACTAATAGCCATAGGCCTTCTCTCTTAGGCGAGAGTGAATGGTCTGTAGTCCCCACGATAGCCCAATGCGTATTAAAGACTTCATATTAGGTTCAAAGATACTTTATTTCTCAAAGAATTACATTCACTTAGCGAGAAAATTTAGAGTAAGTTAGTTATGTACATCGTGTTATGAAATTTTTTGAAAATACACTATATAAAATAAAAATATTAGTTTCTAACAATATGTGCCATATTTGTTACAAAAGTGCAGCCCTGCGATTCTGTAACTCACTGTTAATCCGTGAGTCCATCACGCACTAAGACTAAGCTCCCTTCGTCACTCACGTAATTTTTGGAATCTCATGGTATTCTGTTAAGAAATTTTACATTACGTCTTGATAAGTGGAGGGAGTGAACCTAGTGAGTTGTTGTCTATTAATGTCGTAACAATTGACTCATTTTATTTATAAAAAGAGTTAATTGTCAAAATTTTCAACATACATAAACAAAATATTTTTAATAAAACAAAATGGTCGACGTTTGAAATAAAATGAAGAATATTAAAAAAAAGATAAACTGTGAAAATATCTCAAAAATGATTTATCTGATGGAAAATAATAGAATAGCGAGGAAAATTATTAAAACCCATCTGGCAATGGGGCCGCTTAAAGGTAAGTAGTAAGTTTATTTATTAGTAAATCGTAAGTTACGTATTTTGTTTATAACTTCCAATTAAGAGTTTATATTTCGTATTTACCCGACAACTGACCAGCCGTGGTGTATATGAGCGAAAGCAACTTAAAACATTAATTATGTTTCAGCACGAAACAAGGGATACCTAACATCTGGATATATTGTAAAAAATTTAAGAATATTATCTTAACAAAAAGTTTATTATGTACGCTAAAAATGATTCTCTCAGCAAATGGTCTAAGGATTCAAATTAAACAGGATGGATAGGTATCTTAAATTTTCAAAATATTACTAAAGGTGAATACCTATGTTTTCATATAATATTTTGTTGAATAATAAAAAAGAAAAATTAGTGTTTATATATTTATTCATTTGTGTAACTGCAAGTGTTGGTACTTTTTAGATGCCACGAAACTACTATTGCAACCTTTTTAAGTGATTCAGAGGTCAAACACACAACAACAATATTACCTATGTTTTTACTAACACTCTTAAAAACTGAATTCTATTAAAACTATTTTAGAAATATAATAACTATCATAGTAAATAAATAGGAATAAGCAGTGTCTAGAAAAATAGTTAACAAAGTTTTTTTGTTTGATGGCAAATTTGAAGTCAAATGTAATAGGTTAAATCGAAGCGACATTGTAAAGAATAATTAAATTGTTGGTTAAAAATGTCAAATATAAAAAATATTTTTAGGTTTTCTAACTTCAAATTCCATTCATGAAATATAAGAAGTATTAATTTTAATTGATCAAGTTGAATTTAATTTAATTGTTCAGATTTCAGAACACAAGTATAAATAATTATGTTAGGTATGTTGGATCAAATATATAAGCTTTCAATTGCTCAAATTCATACCATTTCAAGTGATCAACGTTAATTTTAAATGTTGGAAATTACATTGCCATAACTTATTTAATAAAGATAGAAGCCATCAAAAGATAGTTATTCTATTTTAGTTGTTATTATATTGTAGTCAGCACTACACTTTAGCACTAAACATACCCTTTATGGGTCTTGGATTTGTTTCATTAATAAATAATTGTTTTTAAAGTACATACTTAGATTTGCTCAAGATTTTTTTTATTCATAGTACTGAATCAATTACTGTGTGCGAAATTACTAAGCTTTGTTACCATAAAACTTTAAATAATATTTGGCTTAGTTATAATATTATCAAGTATGTTTTTAAGATACTTAACTTAGAAATACAAAGATATCCCATAAAGTTTTTGTGTGTTTTATGCAAGTTTTTTTATTATTTTCCTTAACTTTACAATAATTAAATTGTTATGCAATATTATTGTGTCAGTACGGTGACCTACCACATCTCCCTATTTACAATTTTAACAGATAATCATTGTATTACAGCCATCAGTGGTAGTTGTCAAGAATGAGGAAGAAAATGACCAATTATTGAAATGTTAAGAAGAGATATTAAACCGAGACCACTAATCTATTTTGAATGCAGTTTGGACAACTATGATTTTTATATGAAAAATTGTATTACCGTGTTTAAGATAATTGTGTACTTCATAATAATTTTTTTTGTATCTAATAATATTATATTAATAAAATGATTAATTAAATCTACCACTTATTTAATGACTGCCTATAGAAAACGTAGTAACCGAGTTAAATACATAGCTAAGCCGAATTGAAAAATATATAAGCCATGTTACTTTATAGGTTAATAAAAGAACAATATAATAACTTACACATTTAATTTAATGATTATAGTAAACTTTTAACACACTACAAAACAACTTTCAGTAATACAAACTCAAACTTAAGTATAATAAAAACTAATTCAAACCCAGCCTCACATAGAGCTAATCAATAACATCTACTTTATTTTGTAGACAAATATATTTATTTTAATATATTTTCTAATTAGTTTGTAAAAAGTAATAGTTCTGAACGATAAATTTAAATCTAAACTAAGTACTTAAACCATCATGTATGTAATGATGGTATTTCATACTTGTGTAAAGCAGAATAATGTTTCTATCCAAAACCTTAATGTTAAAGTAAGTCCAAACCCGAACTTCTCCATAACTCGCAGACCATTAGCTAGTTTGAGCTCGTTGTCTGTGTCAATCACGGTGGGCGGCCCACGAGTTTCTTTTACGATACCTCTTTTTTATTTATTTATTCGATCACATATAGTCGTGCGAGGTATATTGTAATTACGTGCCGCTTGGTACGAATTTATTTTGCTACTTCGTACTTCCTCTACAGCTTGTTTTAATGTTTGAAGATCATATGTAGTGGTTGTTTTCAGTTTATAGTGCCGAACCATGGTGTTGAATAACCTAAAAAAAAACCAACGTACTTGTACTATTAACAAATAAAAACAAACAATTCACCGACCTATTTAAAAATATATATATACCACTATTACAATAAAATAAAAGGTTTAGAACCTCTGACAATGTGGCTTTTGCGTTACAATAGACGCTATCACCCCGTCAAGACGGACGCATTAGCCCCAAAGCAAAAACATAACCTACACATTTTGAATTGTATATTGTCTCCAAATATTCAGCTATAGCTTATTTATTTACCCAATCAGTTTTTGGTGGATTAATAATTTAGATTTTTCGAATTTTACTGTCGTTAATGTTATTAATTATTATAGTCTAAAATACATTTTGAAACATCGTGCTCAACTAGCTTAAAAAGTTTTTCATAGTTGAGAGCTTCATAATGAACCTTCTGCTTTGTTTTAGGCGAATATTGCTTTAATTCTAGATATATCTGCTTATGGTCCGACATTGCTGATTCAATATAATAGCTAAGTTGAAATTATGTTCTTTTATGTTGGTGGATACGTGGTCTATTATTGTTTTGGTTGATGATGTTTCACGGGTGGAGTAGGATATTCAGGACATATTCTTACATAGAACATAATATCTCTTGGGCAGGGGCCCTCTTGGGTCGGGGGCCCGTGGCATATTGCCAGCCCTGCCACCGTAATGTTACAAACTTACTTAAATTAGTGTGTATTTGAACATTTTCTGAAATAAAAAAACAGATTTGATGAAAATTAAATAAGTAACTCAAGTAAGTAGTTTAATTATAAAATTAGATTATTTATCAATTTTATTTACAAATCATTAGTTATAGAAACTTTTTGAAGTGAAAACTTCGTACTACACTTAATTAAAAGTTTATACACTGTATAATGCTTCCTATTTCATTTTCTCCCACGTTGGATCTTGTGAATTTATTTCAAACTTTTATTATTTTAGTTTTTACCAAATTAAAGATTGATATTAAAGTTATAAATAAAATGTAACATTAAAATATATATTTTTTTAAAGAAAAGATCCTACATTTAGATAGAGAAAAAGTCTAATTTACATATTTTAATTATAAAAACTTTGTTTTTGAAGGTTTCACTTCTACCACGTGTGAATTGGACACATGATTTTTTTTTTGATAATCAAAATCAAGCGTATTTTTTTTGTATAAAAGTGTACTAATAAATAAAACGCGCCAGCAAGGCCGCACATAACAAAAAACAGGATAGAAGAAGTTATACATTTTGCAACCAATGTGAGTCCGTGCGTGCGACGGCGTGCACAAACATAACGCTTATAACATACTGTTACGAAGACGTGTCGACTGCAATGTTTTTAGATTTTTCTACTAGTTAGAAAACTTTTCAGCAGGCTGAAATGTGATTTCTGACCGTTTCAGGGGAGGGTCAATCACATATTAGAAAATCGTAATTTACAGAATGTTACCCTAGTTAACATTTTTTCAGGCCGTTTCATAACAAGTGTAGTCGAGCGGTACACTTTTCAGGAAACCCGATTTCAGGCGTTTTCAGGCCTGGTTATACCCCTTTGATGAAGGAATAGTCTAGATCGAATTTTCTAGGTGTGGACAAGGATGGAATGATACGAGAGAGAGACGGATGATCGGAACCTTCTCGAAGCTAGACCGAGCACGCTAGAACACCGTACGACAAGGACGGAGCAATGTGCGAGAGAGATAGCGAGTACGCACGTTCTAGAATAGTGCGATCGCTACTCAGTAGCGCTAGAGAGTTCTCGAACATCGTTCAAGACTATTCCCAGGGATATATAAGCGAGCCGAAACGCGACCGATTAGTTCAGTTTTGAATGCGATATCAAGAGATAAACACCGAAGTGATAAAGTTCGAATATAGTGAAGACAAGTGATAAAGCACTGTGTGAAGTGTGTGTAATTAAATTAATTAATGACAGTATTTTGTATAATTTCCAGTTTTTAGTGTTAACAAATTCCTCGTTAATTTAATTGAAAATAAACCCTGGAAGAAATCTACGGCGTTTCTATCCGATCCCCTAGCTCGTAACAATACCAATGTTTACAATCAATAAGTCCACACAGACAAACATTTCTATAGGATTTTGATCCTATCATTAATCAAAAGACCTCAAATTACAAATTACAACACATAGTGCAAAGATAAATAATATAAAATATAATATATGACATATAAATGATATCAAATTGTGGTAAAGTGTTTATTTTTGCTACAGACCAAGTACAAATGGATAAATGAAAAAGAGCAAGGAATGAATGTACAGACGCAGGTATTAAAGATTTACGGACTTATCTCGTTCCCTTCCCTTTTTATCCCATATCTTGCTTTAATTTTATTAGCAATTATTACCAGAGAATCGTAAGGATAGCTGTACATAAAAATTCAAATTAAAACCAAATATTCAATAAACAAGTATCCCTAATGCTGGATGGTTTCCTTGTAACTTTAAAGATATCTCCAAGAGCCCATCATCCTGACACGATCATGATTTCGGGTTGTTTCAAACAAAATTAAATAGGATCATCGAGTAAACGGAAAAAGCTCCTTTTTCAAGTCGCACAATCAAACTACTAAACTTAACTAAGAAAAACGTTATAAAGCAACTAGTGAAGAAGCCATACTATACTACTACACAAATCCAATCTAAAATCTAAGTACCTTTTTTTTGTAAATTTCCTGGCAAAGTTTATATCAACAGGTATCGTTCGCCACCCTTCCGCCCCCTGGGTGGCTTTGACGGTAGAGTGAGGGTACTTGCAATGTTTTGACGGCCGATAAACTGTTTTTTAAAGCTTCCGCCGGAGGCTCCACAGGAAAATTGAATCATATCCTGTATTAATAAACATCCTGTGCTCAAAGCGGAGTACTGGGAAAGAATATTAGAGTTCTAGAATTTATGTCACTATTTTTATTAATATCTAAATAATAAATGTTCAATACGTGGCGACGCGGGATGTTACTATAAAAAACTTTATACCTATAAACTAAATATTTGAATTGGTTATATAGTGGACTGTATTTTTTCTTATTGATACCTAATATGATTGCTCAATAATGGACAATGGGAAAAAGAAAGAAAGGATGTCGGCACAGTACCTTCAACCTCGTGGCTTCTTCTTGTGGCTTCTTTCCTTTGTTGTACACCAATGAACAATCACTTTCACAAATTATAATCAAGTTAAAGTTTAATGAATTTAAGTATAGTTAAAGTTTATAATAAAAAATTAAATGTTTAAAAGGAAGCGGTGCGAGCGTGCGGAGATTAAACAACCATAACGCGGGTCATCAAAATTGTCACTAATAATTAATTCTTGTTGGAGACTCATCATCGTGCGCGCCACCTATAGCCCGTTCCGGAACTAGTGCCTTCATAGGATTGGGACATAAAATAGGTGGGTGATGAGATATGCGTCTAGGAACTATTAGGATGGGTATATTGAGCAACCATTATTTAAAAAACAAAAATTATTATAAAAATATAAGAATCCGGCGCAACCAATACGGGAATTCAGGTCCACGTAGGATGACGTATATATATATCATTCAGTCTAGGTATATAAACGTTATTAAATATTTTAGGTCAGTAATAAATCCCTAACGTATTATTTTACCTCAAAATAGACTGACTTTACTAACAATTATAATATGATTGCAATATATATGGATACATGTTTTGTTAAAAAATAATTATTCTGTTTAATTGTTTATTACTTATAATGCTTTATTGAAGTTAGGTTCCAAGATTTCATCCTGACTTTTATATTTTTAGTATTTTAATAAACTCTATATCATGATCATGCATGTTGGTTACATTGAAAGTGGCAATTTTTGTGTATGTTTAACTAAGTTTACATTTCAATGTCTATAACATAAGCGTTATCTATTTATACTCATTAAACGTCAAATTTATGACGGTATTTGTTACCATGGTTAACAGTTTTTTTTAATACTTTAAACAACGTTTCGTATAAATATATCTTGTAAATGCTTTAATTAATATTTATTACTTTTGTATCGGCCTCTATTACATGATTTATATTAGTAGATAAATATTTATTTGAGGAACAGTGTGACTCTACGTAATTAATTCCAGAAATTTAACGGATGGAGAGCAGTGTTGGCGTATCGGCTTCAGCGTGCGACTCTCATCCCTTAAACTCAAACTCAAAATAACTTTATTCATATAGGTAAACACGAACACTTATTAACGTCAGAAAAGAAGTTTAATTAATTCTTAATTTACATTTACTACCAGTACCCAAGTCAAGGGCGTAGAGCGGGCAAGAAGAACTGGCAAGAAACTTTCCGCCACTCTTTTTAATCGCTAAGTTTTGAGTCATACAAATTGTTTGAACTGGAGCAAATGAATCCCAAGGATCATTTAAATATTCATCAAATTTATAAAATGCTTCGATATAAGCATAAAAAGTTTAAAGAAGGCTTTGAATTGATTTAGTGATAATTCTCCAATATCGCTTGGGAGTTTGTTGTAAAAACGAATACAATTTCCTTATACGGAGTGGTTTATCTTCTGGAGCCTTAGGTGGTAGGTTTGAATCCCGGCTGTGCACCAATGGTCTTTCTTTCTATATGCGCATTAAGACATAGACATATCATTTATTACAAACAAAAACACACACACATATACCCACAAAAAACAATAATCAAAGAAAAAAATTAAATAAAAAATATAATGTGAGATGTATAAAAAAATATGTGCGTGTACTAGTGTACACACGTTAGAAGTGAAACTTCTTTATGACCTTATTTTTCGAAAAATTATCTATATGCAACTAACTTTACAGAAATTGGTTAAATAAAGTTAAATTAGATAAAGTTTAACAAAAGGCTTTTAAAATCACAGACTTGAATACAAATAATACAATTATTTCATTTTACCTTATTACCACTAAGATTATTACAGAATTTCATAAATTGTAATATAATTTTTAGTATCATTGTTATAGTTATTATAAATTTTTGTTATTAATGGTTTAGAATCTCTTCGAATCAACCGTGGTAGGGACGAGAAAAAGACGCGCGTAGCGGTCAAATGTGACGCGTAACCAAAACATGTGACGCGTAACCGAAAAATGTTACACTAAATTTTTTTCCAACCCCGATAAAGAAGTTTCACTTCAAAAAAATGTATAAAAAAAAAGATTATGCAAAGGCATTACAAGTGTGAAGTATAGAGCAGTGTTAAGACTTCGCCGATCGCAAGTTATGTATGGAATTATTATTTAGTGAAAAAATCGAAACTAGTTGCCTCTAGCTGCCCCTGTCATTAGTGCGAGTTATTGCAATGTTAAACATAGTTTTCTGAATTTCGTACATAACGGCGCGTAATGTTTTGCCTTAAATTATTATATCTATATAATAATAATAATAAGCCTTTTTATTTCCTGTTTTACAATAGTTGGTAGTGGCTATATTACGATAACCAAAAATATTGATTTTGTTAGTAGGTTAGCTTAGATTATCTTAGTAATTATTTCTTTACATAATATATATATTTTTATTTATGAATTAACAGGAACCCTGGTTTGGGTAAAGTCCTCCTCCAAAGATGCCCATTTTTGTCGGTCTTGTGCTATGGAGTGCCAGTTTTTGCCAGCTGATCTTTTCAGATCATCTTCCCAGCGGTCTAAGGGTCCGCCTCTTGCCTGGTGGTCCTTTCCATTGGGTAACTCGTTTGGTCCACTTTCTGCTAGACATTCTTGCTACATGGCCAGCGCCATTTGATTTTTTGAGCAAAAGTTAAAGTGTTTGTAACTTTAGTGACGGCTCTTATCTTTGTGTGTTTTGTCCATTTTCTTTATGCTTAACATGCTTCGCTCTAAACCTCTTTGACATACATATGATTTTTTTCACAGTTTGTGTAGAGAATTTCCAGGTCTGGCTTCCATAAGTTGAGCTGGGTAGTAGACATGAGTTCATAACTTTCGCTTTGAGAGTTATTGGTAAGTAATACCTACTAACTGACGTGAGACTGATCTTAAATTAAATTATAATGATTCATGTGCACTTTTTATTATTTTTTTTTTTTCATGTATCCTTTATTAGTTTAGTTTTTTTTTTGTTCCTGTTTAGTTTCTTTTTCTGAACAACTATATGTAATACATGTATTTTTGCACTTCTTGCCTACCTTATGTAATTTAATACTTTTTTTTTCTCACAGTGGTTGCCTGAAAGAGATCGCTCAAAAGCGATAAGGCCGCCAGTTGCTCTCCTTTTTATTTAATTATGTCAATTGTACTATATTAATGTATATGCAACGAAGTGTTAATAAATAATAAATAAATAAGTTACTCTTAAATATTTCTTTAAGGCTCCAATATTTATTCCAGGTTTGTTGGACTATAATGTTACTGTTTTTCTCGAAACTTATTCTTTTTCCCAGGTAGGTATAATTTTCTACATATTCTAGAGGGTTATTGGTATTGACAGTTATATGCATTTTTCGTGTATTACTCATTATCTTTGTCTTCGTTAGATTCATCTCCAATCCAACTTCCACACTCGCTTGTTGTAGAGATTATTTATTATTATAGTATATGCTTTTAATCATATTTATGTATTTATCTGGCACCTCTTGTTCTTTTAAGCTTTCCCATATACTTATGTGCGTTACTGTATCAAAAAGCTTTTTGATAATCAACAAAAGTTATGTAAAGAGGTCTCTGAAACTCTTGATATTTCTCCATAATTAACTGAATGGTGTGAATGTGGTCGATAGTAGAGTACCCTTTTCTGAAACCTGCCTGTTCTACAGGTTGTTTTGCCTCTATTATCGGGCTTAGTCTATTATTTATAACGGATGCGAAAAGTTTGTATATATTTGGTAACAAACTGTTTTGTCTGTAGTTGCTGATATATTTTGGATCGCCTTTTTATATATAAGTACGATATCCGCTTCAGACAATTCTATGGGCGTTTCAGAACTTAGAAGTATAGAATTAAACGTTCAGTTAATGGTTCTGCCAAGATTTGGTGAGCATATTTTAGAGATTCATTTGTGATGTTGTCAGATCCGGGACTTTTTTCGAATTTCAGTTTCTTTATTGAGTTTATTACTTCGGTTTCGTGAATTGGTAGTATAGAGTGGCAGTCTACAGTTTCTGGTACAATTTTGTAAGTTGTTCGACATTCGTATTTTCTCTCTGTAGAGTTTCTTGTAGAGTTCAGTTGCTGTATTGACAATATCCGTTCGATTGTATAGGTCTTTTTTAAAGGTTTTCAGTCCTTCTATACTGTATTGGTTTGTTCTGAGTTCTTTGTATGCTCTCCTTGAGCTACCGTAAAGCTGAAGGTATTAATCTATTATTTCTTGCCTATATATTGCAGTCTCTCTTGATATATCTATTAACCAGTTTGTACAGTGCGGAGAGTTTACTTTTCAATGGGCGTGTTTTATTTTTTGTTTGTTGTAGTTCTTGTCTTCTTTTTAATAATTTTAGAGTACGTTCTTGTAATATTTTATGTTTTTTATTATCTTCTGTATTAGGTTTCGCAAGGATCAAACTTTGTTGGATGGCTGTTGATGCTGTGAATGACGGTCATCGAATCACAAATACATGAGTAAATAGCTGTACAAATTTTGATTTGGAATTCTTAGCCAAAGAGGAGATATTTGAGGTCAAAGTGGACAAAACGTAAAACGCCAATTTCATATGTAAGGACCTAATATATCTTTTTGATTAGAAACCCTACACCGAAATGACCCTTTGTCTTTCCTGTGTAGCATAGGATATGATCTTCATCTTCTATCATCTCCTGTTCCATCCTTCTGGTTTCAGATAGCCCTATAATGTCATATTTAATATTGGATAATGAGTGTTTTAATAGTATCAGACGTTGAGGTGAAAGTAATGATTTTACGTTGTATGTGCATATGTATAGTTTTTGGGAAGTTGAAGGGTTGTAGTCTTTTTCTCCCGCGGTGACTAGCCGTGTTGGGAGAGGCGGAGGGGGCGCTTGTAATTGTTATTCTGCTATGTTTAGAGATGCTGTAGCTTCTTCTAAAGCGAGACGTTTTGAATTTGTTGTTTTTGTTAAGTATTTATCAATGTGGTTGTTTTTATTTAATTTTTTCGTTGCTTTTTATATAATAATAAAAATATATTTAAGTAAATATTATTTATTACTTAAGATGATATGAGAACTGGCAGTAAATGTAAAATTAGAGGCATTTCATATATATATTCTTTTTTTTGACGTTCATAAGTGTACATTGTGTTACCTACTTATATGAATAAATAATTTTGACTTTTACTTTGATCAACCAACGCCTGGTTTTGGTAGCTCGAATGATGGG
The DNA here is from genome assembly GCF_905475465.1 of Pieris napi. Lineage (NCBI taxonomy): Eukaryota > Metazoa > Arthropoda > Insecta > Lepidoptera > Pieridae > Pieris > Pieris napi. The sequence goes on along the minus strand of NC_062236.1, from coordinate 13,590,195 downwards.
AATACCGCTGGACAAAACCGCTGGAAAAACAGCCATCTCGAAATCCCCCGAGTACCTACTGACTTTCAGCCAAATTTATAACGTTTTCGAATTTTGGCCAGCTTTTCGGGATTTGGCCCCACTGTGCGGCGCTCTAACCAAGGCGTAGTCTTGACAATTGGTGTTAAATACTCTGCCATATAGCTCATTTTTGACTTGAATTATACATTAATTTTTATATTTTTATTTTCATCGAGTCCCCTTGACAACAAAATGTAAGTTGGGCTTATTCCAATGTGGTTCAATTATTGAGAAACGAAGTGCTGGAAATGACAACCTGCTTGCCTCGATTGATACTGTGTAATACTGAGATGTGTAAGTGTGTGTGATGGGGACAGCTAATTGATAAAATAATGTGTGCAGTAAAATATATTAAATAAAACAATTTTTGTTTACATCCATTTATTGTTATATTCATATATTGACACAACAGTCAATCAGTCGTCGAAGCGCAGCCGTGCGAGTGACACGCGTATAACCTAGCACGAGCTTATCAAGACTATCTAATCATGTCGAAGTGTGACCAATGTAATAAAACGTTTTCTAAATCGATGCCCGGATGTGAATGTGCCCGATGTGAAAAAATGGTACACCTAAATACCAGATGCAGTGGTCTTACGAACAAACAGATAACTGCATTAAAGGCGGCCCCAAGCCTAGACTGGACTTGTATGGAATGCCAGCAGGAATCCCCGAAGCGAAACTCCTCTTTGTTTATAACAGAGGATGCAGAGGAGGATATACCTATGGACACTAAGGGGCTAATACATAAAATCTCCAAGGAGGTGGAAAAAACTATAAAGAAGGAAATAAGCGAACTTAACCAATCTCTGCAATTTCACAGTACGAAGTTGGATGAAGTATTAGGTTGTATTGATGCCTTTAAAAATACCATAAAAGCTTTAGAAAGAAAAAACACGGAACTATTACAAAAAAACAACAATCTCGAATTGAGGGTAGGCGTATTGGAGCAGCGTTTCCATGAGATGGAACAGAAGAAACTTGCTAATTCTATAGAAATAGCAAACGTCCCCCCTGTGAGCGAAGAGAATGTGATAAAATTAGTTGAAAATGTAGCATTAAAACTTAAACAGCCCTTCGACGGTATCCGTAACTCAATGCGATACCAAGGTAAATACGACCAACCCGGCATTATACGAGTTAAACTTACTGATAAAGCGACCCAAGAAAAGTGGATTAAAGCTGCAAAAACCATTAAAACTATGGTGGCCGATGTTTGCCCCTATGAACCCAACAATAACAAAATAGTACTCATCAGGGAAGCAATGACTAAATCCAACAAAAGCATTTTATGGGAAGCCAAGCAGGAACTAAATAACAAACAAAACTATAAATACGTTTGGTTTAAAAACGGTATGGTTCGTGCAAGAAAGGATGATAACACGAAAATAGAAAACTTAAGATCTATATTGGATATACAAGCGTTAAAAAAAAAAGACAGAATGTCAATTAACTGCCCAAATTAAATTGCATATAAATTATTATTATTAATATGGATAGTTTAACTAGTGATATTTGTGAATTAGAAGACTGTATAAACATAAATGATTTCGTGAGTAAAATACCCAGCAAACATTTAAATCTGTTGTGTGTACACATAAATATAAGGTCAATCATAAAATATTTTGCTAGCCTCGAGCAATGTATATATGCGGCTAACACTATTGACGTTATTGTTGTTACAGAGGTTAACATTTCTGATAGAATCAGTTGTTTGTACAATTTAAATGGATATCAAATGTTCTCAGCGCTCAGAAACAGTAGGAAAGGTGGTGGTATCTTAGTTTATGTAAAAAAGAAACATAAATTTAGTATACAAATTGTAAAAAGCCAACATTTCGAGAATATACTCTTTACCATCACAACTCAGACGAAATACACTGCGCATATTTGTGCTATTTACCGCCCACCTAGCCTAAGCAAGAGCCTGTTTATTGACGAACTTCATAATATCATTAAGAGTAACTGCCAGAAAAATATAGACTTGTATCTATTGGGGGACGTTAATATAAACCTAAAGCTAGACATTCCTATAAAACATAAATATTGCAACACACTACACAGTTTAGGCCTTATGTGTGGGATCACAACATACACTAGGGCAGAACTATACAAAGGAATCGTTACAAAATCATGTATAGATCACATATACGCTCGATCCCAAACACACGACCTATACACTGCAGCGGTTGGCACAAAACTAGCGGACCATCGAGCGATCGTGCTCGTTTGCACTAAAGCACAGCTACAGGATGTTCCAACATATAAAACATTAATTGACAAAAATAAATTAACGACCCTTCTAGAGCAAATTGATTGGAAGCCGACAGTAGAAATGACGTGTCCTATTGGTATATACAACTTCATACAAAATAACATAACTCAAGCATATAAAAAATCAGAATATACAGTTAAACTTAAATCTAACACTCATCGAAACAGTAACCATTGGATTAATAATAGAATTATTAAAGCATGTCATTACAGAGATAAACTTTTTACTCAATATATAAAAGATACAAACAACTTAATACTAAAACAAAAATATAATAAAACCAGAAATTATGTCAATAAATTAATAAATAAAACTAAAAATAAAACACTTAGAACCAATATAGAAGCTAATAAAAACAATCTAAAAAATCTATGGGATATATTAAATCAATTAACAGGAAAAATTAAAACATCCATTGACGTAGCAATACAAAACTCATTTGAAAATCAAAATGTTACGTGTAAAGATATTGCAAATAATTTTGCAACTACCTTCCACAATAGTATCAGTAATGTTGCAACCAACTGTGCAATTCCACTGTTGGATACAAGTTTATACCGGCGAGCAGAAAATACTAGTATGAGATTTCAGTCAGCAGACCCTAAATCTGTCGCAAAGATAATAAAATCATTAAACGACAAAAAATCTCCAGGCGCAGATAGAATTAGAACTATAGACATTAAAATGTTATGCAATAAAATAAACGTAGCCATAGCTAATCTTATTAACACGAGCATTTACACTGGACAGTATCCTAATTTATTAAAAACAGGTATAGTACGACCAATATACAAAAATGGTAGCAAAAAAAACTATAATAATTATCGTCCAATAACTATACTGCCAACAATCAACAAAATAATTGAAAAATATATATGTGGACAAATCCAAAGTTATTATAAAAAACACAATATTCTTTCTAACAAACAATACGGATTTCAACCAAATAAAAACACCACACAATTACTATCCGCATTCACAGATCTTATTTATAAGCACTTAAATAAAAAGGATCATGTCCTGGTAGTGTTTATTGATTATAGTAAGGCATTCGACACATTAAGGCACAGCGTAATCCTACAAAACCTAAATGACTGCGGAGTACGAGGAAACCTGCTCAAGTGGTGTGAAAACTATCTGCAAGATAGAACTTATCGTGTTAAAGTGTGCAACGAAGAAAGTTTCCCAATATCCATAACAGAAGGTACGGCTCAGGGCTCAGTTATTGGACCCTTGCATTACCTTACCTACGTTAACACATTACCTAACATAATAAAATATTGCCAGATATTCCAATTTGCAGACGATACATGCCTAGTAGCCGCTGGGGCTAACATACAAGAAGCAGAAAAAAAGCTGCAAGCCGACTTCGATGCATTGGCTGAATGGTCCCACGACGTGGGACTTGTACTAAATCCGGGTAAAACAAAGTTCATGCATATCCGATCTAGTCGCAATCTGGGCACGCGTGCACCCCACTTGGTCTTGCACAGCCACATTTGTGCACATTCCAGTAAATCGTACCCCATCAACTGTAACTGCAACACCTTAGAATTGGTTCATTGCCACAGGTACCTGGGGCTTGCAATTGATGACCGAATGTCCTGGAAAATGCATATTAATTCTGTCTGTGAAAGGCTAAGAGCGATACTTGCCAAATTCACTATAATAAAAAATAAAATACCTCTCAATACTCTGCTACTGCTATACAAAGCACTAGCAGAATCTATTATAACATATGGACTTTCAAGCTACGGGAGAACATGCAAAACCTATCTTAATCAAATATTTTCATTACAAATACGTATTTTAAAAGCAATTGCTCCTTACAAAATAAAATCACAATATAAAGAAGACTATAGAAAGCTATTTGCATTTTTTAAAATTATACCTATACAAGAGAAAGTGCAGCTAGCATTATTAAATGAAAACTACTTTACAGACAATTACCTTAAAACAACTAAAACTCACTATCACTATACAACACGTAGAAAATTAAAAAACGAATTTCTTTTACCAAAATACAATAATTTATATGGGAAAAAAACATTAGACTATATTATTCCAAATCTATTAAACTCTTTACCGGCTGCGCTATTTGCTAATGTAACAGAAAACAATATCAAATTTAAATTAAAAAATTACTTTATAAGTCAAACAATAACAAATTATGCATAACTAAAAGTAGGATGTCGTCATTTAGTTCATGTTCGAATATGTAAATTCGAATACACATCCTGTATTCGAATGAGAATTTCTCGTCAAGAACAGGTTTCTTGCATCGGCTGTGGAGCGTCATTGTTTCAATTGGTATATGTTGTTCGTGCAATTTTTATGGTTTATTGGTGGGGGTGTTATATTGTATAGTGTGTCACTGGCCTGAGTGTGTAATAGTGTGTAATAGATTAATTATTTAAATATTTTCGACGACCTGGTGGACGGAAAAACTGTGTCCAGTTTGTGTTTCCACCACGCCAACTTTTTTCTATTTAGGATGATGTATAGAATAAATAAATAAATAAATAAATAACATAGATTACTTAGATAAATAACAAGAGTAAAAAGTCTTTAATCTCTGCAGCTATAATAACAGGGTTAATAACATACATAAGCCGCTATAATAACAGAGAAAAAGTTACAATACGAGTATAAGTGTGAGTTCTCACAACAACATTCATTATTCCTGTGACAAACTACAATGTCCGTACATCTTCTGACAAATTTCTAAGTAAGATCAAAAAATGGAAATAGTCTTCGGTTTTTGCGATATTTTAAATAGCGATTCAAGACCTTTGTATGTCAGTATTAAGTAGTGTATCGCTCCGGTTTAATAATTAAACTACATAAGAATAAATTTACAATGTTTTTTACTATAAATAGTATTTTTCGTAGTTTCACAAATAAACTATGTTTATTTCAAATAATCACAACTTAATAATAAAATATTAGTACAATTAGTATTTCACTATTGAAACATATAAATCGTAAAAAATTCATTTCATTACATTTTAGACTAGACGTAGGTAACGCAGGGAGGCAACTTAAGCGGACTTAACACAATACGTTTATTAATTAAACACAATAATAAAGGAGAATGTAATTATTAACTTCCTTGACAATGAGTTTATTACAGTTACACTACACTACACATAAATCCCAATCAGAGCCTATTTAAACAAAGAAATATTTTTTGTTTCAGAAGAATAGTTTAACACTTTATCTATTTTTTTTAAGGAGACAAATATATTTATTTATTTATTTAATAACAGCACAATGGCCAAACTTAGACTAAAAAACAATAAACAATACAATAAAATACAATTAAGATTTACAACACAGGGTAGCATTACCCCCTTATCCCCTCCAGGTACACTCTAAAAGCACAGTATACCACCCCCATAAGCTTCCCAAACAGGTCGCTCTCCGGTGAAGAGTCGAGAAACCCATTAAGCAGTGAGAGTAGCCGGGGAATGGGCGCTTGTTGTCGCTGGACAGTGCGAGCCGAACGCACAGCGAAAAGGTTATGTTTCCGGCAGCGGCAATATTTGTCCGGGACGTATAGCCTCATGATCTCTCCCAGCAAGTATGCGCTTTCCGTTTCATTCTTAATTACACTCAAACCAAACCTGACCACCGAAAAATCCCTACGAAGCTCTAATGAATTATACCCTAACACCCCCATCAAGAACTTTGTAGGGTAGAGGTAAGGAAAGAAATTGTATCTTCTTTTATACAGATTTCTCAGGAACTTCTTTTGAACATGTTCAATCATATCCCCATAATACCTTTCATAAGGGGACCATATGACGCAGCTGGTTTCGAGAATTGGCCTTACTAATGATGAATATAGCACCCTAGTGGCAGTGTCCGTCAGACCAACCGAATTTCGCAGGACAAACCCTAATCTCCTAAAAGCAGCATCCGTAATCGTCCGAATATGCTCCGCAAATGAAAGATCGGGGACGAAAAGGACACCCAAGTCGCGGACTCTGTCTACGCGCCTAATAACTTTCGATCCTATGCCATAGTCGCAGAGTATTTTATTCGGGGAGGCACTAAAGGTCATCACTTGACATTTGTCATAGTTGAATTGGAATTCCAAATCAAGTTGCATACACAGACGATCATTGTCAGTCTCAATTATTTTAAAGACCTTAACGTCGTCAGCAAATAATAGTATTTTGAAATATTTGATAACGCTTGGAAGGTCGTTAATCATTATTAAAAATAGCAACGGTCCCAGGTTTGAACCCTGGCTAATACCAGAAATTGTCGGATAAGGCTGCGAGATATATTGTCCATATTTAACGTATTGGTTACGATTTGATAGGTAACTAGAAAAAAACTTAAGCAGAACAGGTCCACACCCAATTGCGGCCAGCTTTTGGAGAAGAATGTCGTTGTCTACTCGATCAAACGCTTTGTGGAAATCCAAATACACTACATCCACCTGACACCGCCTATCAATTTCACGCGATACCATGTCAGCCAAAGTCAATAGATTAGTATTAACTGATCTGCGTGGAAGAAAGGCGTGCTGGCAAGGAGTGATGTGGGGAATGCATTTAGGCAACATTAATGAGTGTATATATATGAGAACCGTAATACCGATAGATAGAAAAAGACATTCCAGTGGTCTCGGTATCAGATTACTGTATTATTTGATTATAAGTCTCTTGCCTTGGTTTAAAGGCAATTTAAACTCTGAAATAATCATCCAAAACGCATCCAGGCATCAAACATAAATTTGAAATTTCGAATTAAAGTTGTAGTTTTTTGTCTAAGAACAGCCGAAATACGTTGGTTTTGGTAAGCTTTAGTTAATCTTAAGTGAAGACCCTGATGAATAGATCCTAATAATTGACTACAGCCCCCGGTCAGAACTGGTCAGTCTTAAGAGGTATAAAGTGAGCTAAAACTACATAGTATTTTAATTATCACTTAATAGTTATTGGCAGTGTTTAATATATTGGCTAGTTGTAATTTATCCTATTTTATTTTAAGATATTATCTACGCTAACCGTTTTAAGGATTAACAAATATGTTCAACCATTTTTATATGTTCCAATATACTATCTAAGAATAATTTAATTTTAATTGTTTAAATAATGTTAACCTTGTTAACCTTCTTAACCTTCGCACTCTGATAATACGGATTCAGATACCACGAGACGCCTAACATATAAATTAGAGGTTGGTGCGCATTTCTTAGCGTCCATACCGTAGTGATGATGGTAATAGCAGTACGGCATCGGAGATTTTTTTCGGCTTCGGTCTTCCATTAATAATTATTAATAATTATTATTTGTTAATTAATAGCTTTCAATTGATCTCCTGGCGTTAAGCACGAACAAATTTCGAAAGTGTATATATTATGTTTGTTCAGCAAATTTGTCGGAAACTAAAATTCGTATCTTTTGATTATGTATGATTTAAATCTTAACTCATTCATGAAGTTCGGTTAATGTTGTACTAACTTTGTCTTACGACTAATATTTTTAAAGTGTAAATGCAAGAGGGTAGAAATTGTTTTTCCTCCCGAACCGCTACAAATGAGTGATACATACTCACCCTTAATTTGAGATTTTATGTAAAAGGGAAAAACCCTTAAAACCCTGTTAATCCGTTACTTTATTTGATACACAGTTCGTTGAATAGACATGTGAAAAACAGTCTTGTTAACGATATAAGTTTCAACCGCATGCGTGTCAAAGATATGCCGCGCTGAGTGATTCTCGCGATCATTCAAAAAGATCTAATGTAATGATTGATTTAATGAGTAATGGATTTTTAAATTTTCTAATCGTTTCGTTCGATTCGTTCTTAACGTTTTAAGCCTTAAGTTGGAACTTAAGTTGGACTATTTTTTTTTGTAAAATGTATGTTACTCTGTAGAAAATGCATTATATATGACATCTATATATATATATATATATATATATATATATATATGTCAATAATATTTAAGACATAAATTAAACCAAAAAGAAAAATAAAATAATATGGCCATTACTCGTTTTTGGAATGGTTCGTGGGTTAGAGAGATCCCACTTACAATATCTTTTGTTTTGCAATTTTGATTATTTTTTATTTCTTTGTAGTTTTGATTTTGATAATTATTTTTCAGCCATTTATTCAATACATTCACAACCTACAGTCTTCGAGTGTACATACATATTAACACAGCGAAAGTTTTACTTACATAAGTTAAAACTGACATCTTATGCTTGCTAAATAATTTAGTTCAACGTTTACAGTATTGGAAATTTTTCTTAGCTTTGATTAGATTTAGGTCGCAAAAGCCAGTCTATAATTTAATAATACCAAGCTAAGCATAAGCACCATAATTTATATATACTCGATTTGCTCGTTCGAGTACGACGCAGGAAGCGTTTAAAAACCTTAAAATCGATTCTTTGTGTAAACTTTAGATCACAGCTTACGTTTAATTTGAGCGTTTAAATGAGACCACAAAAACGGTTGTAGCGTGCATGTCTTTTTTTTAAACAGACCAAATATCTTTTGTACTTTATTTATCTAAAGTATAAAAGGTAAATTTGTCTCGAAATTTCGGAAATATACAAAAAAATCGGTATTCGTCATTTTTTTCGCTAAGATAGGCTCTGATAAGTAAAAAGACACAATAACATATATGCGCGAGCACACCTCCTATACGTAACGGCTAACATAGACACATATTTGACGTGATATACGATAAAAATAATGCTAAGTTTAAACAATGAAATATATAATATGTTTCCATACTATTACAACATAATAAAATTTAAATTGATTTAAAATTTTGCAAAATATGCAAAAAAACTGCAAAAATCTAAAAAATCGAAAATTTGGGAATATTTAAATTAAAATTCCTTGTCTGGTTTAAACGCCACCTTTTTTTTGGGTTTCAATGAAAATAAACATGCGTGCAACTGACCTGGTTTTTTCAAAATAGATCACCTGTAAAATTATTATAATATATTATTATATTGGAATTACTATTGCGTGTTATAAATATATTATATTTGAAAGAAAAAAAAGCTTTTTCATATGAGACTCGGTTCTTGGAAAACTTTGTAAGTTTGTTAATGTCAATTTGATTATTCCCGTTAATGTAATAAATTTTTTTAGTAATATTTTTAAAAGGTTTTATATTTAATATTTATTCTATTAGAAGTCGAATATAACTAAATTATTTGTATAAACTTACCTAAAGTCACGTTTGCGTCTATAGGTTCCTCGTTGATACTATTATATACAATCTGAAGCAAGAAAGTGTCGATGCGCTTCCCCATTCTGTACACCATAGCTATACCTGTAATCTTGTATAAAATCTCCACAACGAATTTAATTATTTCGAGAATATTGCGTACTCTATTTTCATCCATCTTTAGTAGCCGAACCTGTAAGAATACTTACGGTCACATACGAATCAAAAAAATTAATTCAAACTAAACGTTATAAAAAAAAATAACAAATATCTTTGCCATGTTCAAATGAAAACCTTTTAAACACAAAAACAATTGTTTTATTGGGAACCAAACCCAACCTTCGAGTTTCACGCGCTGAACCAAAAGGGTTTAACAAGTCTAAGAAGATTTTTGAAAATATTACTAGTTAATGCCCGTTTGTTTTCTGTGAATTCTTCTATAAACTTTTTATTTGAGGAACTATTTTTTAGTTAATTTTGCTGTGTTAAATAAACTGTAATTTTGAATCGCAAGAACAATCAAAATTATGACCAGTGGCGGATTTATAGATTTGCCGCCCGTAGGCTATTCAATTTTTGCCGCCTCTAAATTTTGATATCTTAGTCCACAATCATATCAATTTTCTATCAATAAAATTCTTACTTTATAATTTGTGCTCCATCATCCTCGTTACATCAACTTTTCCCATATAGTTATTATTATTGAGAACTATGGTACCGTGTTAGATCCTTGATTATTTTTACAGCAAAGAATTATCAAAAAACATTATTTTAAGAAAAAATTATAATTATAATTAATTAACTGATAAAATGTATCAATTTTCTAATGAGCAAATTGTCTCACTTCATATTTTGTGGAGGGAATTTTTTTATTGTGAAGTCACAGTCGTTCAACTATCAGTTATTTGATTAATATGATCTCTATAAGATATTGAACTAGTTTTTATTAAAAAAAAAATTGTCAATTTTAGTCTAGTTAATATGATCTCTATAAGATATTGAACTAGTTTTTATTTAAAAAAAAATTGTCAATTTTAGTCTGTATTTTTATAAGACCATCGATATTATATCGATTGAATTGGGTAAGCAGATCTCATAATTATTAGGTACACGGAGAAAAAATTATAGCAGTTATCAGTGAAGAATATATTATGTAAAAATTACTAAATTTGGATTATAATATCGAATCGCGATATTCTAAAAGTTCATAATCATTAATGTATAATTAGTAAAGCGTTTAGGAATTGTTCATGCAGGGATGTTGAAATATTTATTAATTAGCACTGTATATGAGAATATTTCGATTTTTGTTAAATATTTTAATTTCTCTCCAATTTTCGAAATTCGTATTATGTGTGTGTATAATAATTTTTTTTTTAAATTTGTAAACCGAAATAAAAAATTTATGAACTAAATTTGCCGCCCCTTAAAATTTGCCGCCCTTGGCTCCAGCCTACTCAGCCTGCTGGTAAATCCGCCACTGATTATGACAAATTTATAAAAGGCGGAGAAAAGAAAACGAAATATAATTAAAATTTGAGGCTAGATTTTTTTATTCACTCAAATAAAAACCACTAATTTAAAAACTCTCAAATAAAAACCACTCATTGAAAAGAAACTGCACGTAAAAGCGTCATTATTCGCTCAAATCACCGCAACATAAATACATAAATACTAAACTAAACATTTTATAAAGTTTACTTAAATTAAAATACATAATATATTTAATGACGCAGTTGAAAAATGAATGGCTGTCGTTAAAAAAAATATTTTTTTTTAAAGCTTTTAATCAAAAGGGACAAGGGAAAATAGTACTAAGGGAATAAACATAAAAAAACAGAAAATACTTACCACTTGCTCCCTGGAACTCTTTTCACAAAAGCTAACACGGAAAACCCGCTTTCTTTAATTTAATTACACAATAATATAAGCTCAATTCCGAAGTTTTATATTCACTAGTAAATACAGGTTCGTAGTCTGACTAGCTGTGATAGATTGACGGGAAACCGGGGGAAAGCTAGCTTTTATAGCCTTCAGGGAGAGAGGCCACCCTTTTACACCCACGGGAGCTAGACTTCATTTTACAATTCGATAATTTCTCTAAATCTATAACTAATAGGTTTCCATATTGCATATTTAATATTGGCATTTTCGTGAATAATTTGATTGATTAATTCATCGCTTTATGGACTTTAAATAGAAAAGTTTACTTTCAGTAAATGATATATATTATTATAATTTATTTAAATAAAATTTTTAAAACTTTAAAAATTCCATTAGAAAATATAGCTAAAACAGATAGAGTCAAAACACTCATAGCATTGATTATTCAAGATTTTTAACACTTAGCAACAGCAAAATATTTAACGATACTGGTAATGGCGTATAGCTAATTAGTAGGAATTACTACACCATAGATATGGAACGTTTGGGATTGGGAAAAGGAAAAAATATTGTATAAACAAATCATCTATAAAACGTGTATTTTTCGAAAGGTACGAAATTCTTTGCAAGAAGCGTATATTGTATATTGCGTATAGCGTAATTGTAATCGTTTCTAAGATATATCGCTTAGAATAAGGCTTTTTAGTCAAAAACAACAGAGTAGTATATAAAACTAAGTACAAATACTACATATTTGATATTATTTTGTTACGTTTTTAATTAATTTAAATATACAGATAAAATATATCTTTCAAACCGATATTGGCGAATTGCAGCGACTATTTCATCTTGACAGATTAACTGATCAGCTGTTTGTCAAAGAAATGCAGAAGTGTACCTTATCTTGTTACAATATTTATACGTGGTTAAAGTAATATAAAATAATTATGCAACAACAACTGCGACATTTTTTGATTTCTGATTAATGTTGGGAGCATCTCTTGGTAATAGTTTAGATATATATGTATATAATAGTTTTATGATAATATAGGATCAATAATATAGGTTTTTAATATAGGATTATGAAAATCCACATGTAGGCGTGGCTAGCTACCACGCCCATTTAATGACCACGCCTGTCACACCCAACACATTCCAAGAAAATATTTTAAATTTTATATAGATGCGACAGGAAGGTATTAATTTCAATAGAATTACAAAAAATCCAGAGTGAGCTGGAGATAAATAGATACATTGTAACTATGAATTTGAAAGATGAAGAATAGATAGATACTATTATAGTCTAATAATATTCTTCTCAATCCTTTGCTTAAATTCTTCAAATCAGATTGACGGATCGGTTGGGCCAAAGTAATATTCTACACTTATCTGCAATCGTATAAGGAATGACTTTATGTATATAAATAAAAACTTGTCCCTTATATACTTGTCGTTAAATAAAATTTATATTTAAACCTAGTTTAAACAGATGTTAGTAAATATTACTGTGATGTTATCATTAAACTAGAATACGATTGTAATACAACGACAATAGTCATTACTGACTCAATGAACAGCGTTGACCTAGTGGCATAGTGCGTCTCTGAATCCTGCGGTAATGCGATTTTCTTTCTAGGTGCACGATTATCACTAGCACCAACGGTGTAGGCAAATATCGTAAGGAAACTGGCTTGTCTTTAAACCAAAATATGTGTCAGGCATAATAACTGATCATTTGAAAACAAATAATCGTAAAAAGGATACAAGCTGAAGACTCGTTGGTCCACATCCGAGGCGTGGGTTGGCTAACTTGTAATACTTACCCAAACTTAACAACAAACAAACAAAAAAAATACAGTCACGAAGTTTATCGTCACATCAACGACCCGTAGGTAATTTCTGGAAATTTATTATGGATTGTTTTTTGTTAAATATTAACTTATTAGTAAAAAAATAGTCTATTACTTACATTTAAAAAATACTTTTTTTCTAATTAAAACATGGATGCCTCTGATTAAAATAGTAAAGTTTACCTAAACGTGGCTAAAAACGACACCCTACCTAGGGAGCTGGCGAAAAAATAAATGCCCGCCTACTTGGATTAAAATTAATCAATGAAACAGACAAAAAATTGTCAAACCATAATAACAATCCTTTAAGCCACATAAACATTAGGTCCATATTCTAATAAAAATAATAATAATTTATTTATTGCAAGAATATGGTACTAAATGTTAAGGTGATACAATCGTAAATCGTTCGCATATTCTGCCACACACGATGGCGCGCAAATTTGTCATAAAGAATTTTACATTATTATCCAAAGTTAATTCTTATATTATCTAGTCTATTATATTATATACATCACATCATTAGCATTATCAATTACGGTGTTTCATGCAAATAATCATTTATTGAATAGTACATTTTTTCTAAAAGTAATTCACTAAGTCGCTTTTTAAAGAATCTAGACGGAAGATCTTTTAATTCTTTTGGTAATTTATTGTAGACTTTAATTGCCATACAAAAGCTGTTTTTCCGAAACAGTTCCAGATTGATTTTTGGCACAGCCAATTTCTTCCCATGTCTAATTAGTATCTCGCCTTGAGCGCTGTCAAATATGACCAATTTCATACATAAAATTGGTTTGACAGTTCCTGAAACTAGATTTGAATTTGATTGACGTATTAGAATGAGGGGCACGACTATTTTTGCGATCAAACAAAAGCAACTATTCTTTGTTACGTTTCAAATTAAAAACGATTCTATCCCAAAAACTTTAATAAAAGATATGACATTAAAAATATATATATATTACACTAGCAGACCGGCCAAGTGTTGCTGTGGCTAAGGTTTTTATTATATTACATACTTAGTAGTAAATATTCAAGGGAAACGGTAGGAGAACTTATGTGAAAGGTAGATAGCTTATGTGAAACGTTGGTACTTTTAATACAGCGCCATCTGTTAGAATTGTATCAAATAATAAACAAATATTAGCAATAAATTAAAATTGCGACAATAATTTGAGATTTAAACTACCCTATCTTTTAAGTTGGATCAAACTACACACGGTGTGCAAATTTGATTGATATCGGTTCGGTAGTTAAGGAGTCCATTGAGGACAAACATTGTGACACGAGATTTATATATACATATTAAGATTATATTAAAATATAAAAAAATAATATATAATCTCTCTTTTAACAGGTTATTTTATATTTTTTTCAAATTACAAGCATTTAACTTAATAACTCGGAAAGTCCGCCGCCGGATCGAAACCAGGTAACTAGTTCTGTAAAAAAGGAATAAAACACCTACAGTAAGTAGATGTAAGGTAAACTATTAACCATTTGTGTATAATTTCACCTTTCAAAATAAATCAGGGGTGCTTCAAAATAAAACTTGAGCTCAAATAGCATCTCAATCACCTTTGATAATTTAATTTTAATAGACAAGTATCCTGATTCTGAACATATAAAAATAATCGTGTATCGCGACATAAAATTGGTTGAGAAACGATGCACTAGGACTAGACCAGTGGTGGGCGAACTTTTTAGGTGGCGGGCCAGTTTATTTTAAAAAAATCAGAAGCGGGCCGGTTAAAAATATAAATTGAGAGGCGGGCCAATAAATTAAAATATTCAAAAGAAAAGGTTTTAAGTCATTAAACATATAAACACAAAATCTAATAAAGATCATCAATTTTTCGTTTTTATTAGAAAAAATTATCATTTAAAAAAGTCTTAATGTATAAACTGTCTGTTAGACATATTTTTATGGTAATATTATACATTTTTAGTCAAAGAAATTAGGTCTACCATGGACTTTCGGCCATTATTTCTTTTTAAAGAAGATTTATATTTTTTTTTTTATGCTCGGCGGGCCGGATTAAAATCTCTCGAGGGCCGGATGTGGCCCGCGGGCCGTAGTTCGCCCATCACTGGACTAGACCAACACTTATCTTCGACTTTAAAAATATGAATGTGACTAAACCCGCTTTTAACCCAAAACATTTTGTTCAAGTCTAATACTAAGTTTCTTTTAACGTAGTTACGAAGACTAATTATATTACATTAAATACGAAATTTTAAAAAGATGCAACAATAAATGCAGATTTTGGGTTAATTTGAATCTTTGAAACGCTCTACTGTAAATTTGCAGTTTTGGTGATACAACAACTTACGTGGGATGTCCGACAGTGTGGTGAAAACTCGGAGAGTTGTTCAAACAGTCTTCTATTGAACACGCACTTTCGGCCTTACCCTCTAACTGATTTAATATTATGTACAGGGGGCCTACCACGAACTCTTATTGCGAGCCTATTGACAACCTACAAATGAGATGCATCGCTAATTCGTACCATGACATCGAAAAAACGAGACAGTTTATGTTCCCACGTGACCTTAGCGGTTATCAGATTTCGTTCGTTCAATTTGTATGAAAATTCGTACCATGACCGCTCGGCTGAACCGAAATTTGACAGTTGCGCCTTCCAACTATGACAGAATAAGCGATTCTAAATAAGTTACTTTTTGTTCAACTTTTTTGTATCGAAATGTCCAAATAATAGTTTAGAACCTATAAAATGCAATATTTTTATTAAAACTTGTTAATAAAGTTAAAATAAAAGATATATCTACTATGGCTAATATAGGGAAAAAAATATAATTTTTATATTTCGGATATTTTGAGTTTAGAGTGTGATTATAAATAAATTATTAAAATATCTACGGAGATGAGAAACAAGACTGCAATGCCCTTTACCGACTTCGTAGATATTGAGTTTATAATTTACTATAGATTAACGACTGATTCGTTGAAGATTTCAGTGTACCTACAAATAATTGCACATTGTTCAATAATATTCAATTAATTATTTATGCATGTCTAACAAAAACATAATCCCCCAATATAATATTTTACAATAAATATGAATGCCATATTCCTAGTAGATATTTATTATAATTAAATTTTTCCTATGTTCATGAATTGTATGATTCTCCTCTGCTTTTTGTTGTTTAAAAAAACATAGGTGTTTTTAAATTTATAATGTGTAAATAATAAGCCATTAAAAATATTATAATAACAGTATTTATTTAGTTAGGATGACTCCATCAAGATAGAAAAAGATGTCTTCAGGCAATGTTCAATTGGATATAAACATTTATTCATATAGTCTCTCAATTTAGCGATTTTGTCAGGTTAAGCTGTAAAGAAAATTATTATTATTATAGCCTCTTTATTTCCATAATGAATAACACATTAAACAAGTAGGGGAAGGTCGGGACCCTTCGTACGGTTTTCACATTTTCTTTTTTTCTTTTTCCATGAATCAATCATCTGATAGCTTAAATTTATAGTCTAACTATCTGAGATTCATATTAAAAAATGACAAATGATTTCATCTGATGTTTCAACCATAATTATGATATATATATATATATATTTATTCTGGAATACGTACGAATCTGCCCCATCAACGGGGCACCTTCGTACAGTGTTGGGGGTACATTGGTACGCTGTGGGGTAGTTCCGTATAGGTATGTTATCTAAAGCTGGCGGCTTCAACACATTTACACTTTGTGCTTGTGTAGTGTCTGTGAATAAACGCGAGACGTGATGTCAAACTGAAATACAATCACAAATACATCATGAAAAGACTGTCTCGGTCAAGCTTATGAGTATAAAAGAGACAGTTATTGTTTTTCTTTTGCTACTGTTTATGTTGATCTTTACTGTTTGATATTATTATTATTTTATACATGTTGATCTTTTTTCAAACATTACCAGGGCAATCTCGTGAAATGGTGCACAATGTTTTTAATTACTATAAGCATCTGAATAAAAACAGTTTAATGAAAAAATGTTTAATTTGACATCAGATGCGACTGGGGTTTCTAAGAGGAGTATTGAAAGAATAATTAGTGAAGTAAAAGTGAAGTGTGTTGAGCTAGATGTAGCTTGTGTCGAAAAATTAAAAATTATTTACACAAACTACTCTTATACGTTCTTGGTCGGGCTTAGAACTTTTTGATCCACCCTCGTATGCACCTAATATTTATATGTATTTGACACATTTTTATTTATTTACAACCCACCCAACCTTACTAAAACCAGAGTGGACTACTAAATGTATAGCATGGCAAAAAAAACATATTTTGAAACATACTGTATGTGAAATTGCATTAGTGTGAGTACTGTGAACCTGGCGTGCTTGCGATAACCGACCTATACGTGAGATTAAAACGACACATATAAATCAAAATTCATTTATTAGCAATGAAATTAAACACAAAAACAAAGATTTAACTTCTATTAAACAAAAATAAAATAAAAAAATTTATAGTGAACAAAAATTACATAGCTTTTCTTAAGTAAAACAAAATTTAATTAGTTAGGTATCTTAAATTTAGAATCACATTTTGTTATCTTTGTTGCGGATTAGCACTTCTTATTTTCGGGTGTGGCAGTATAAATTCGTGGTTTTCCTGGCCGTTGTCGTCATTTTGTTTGTTTTATTACTTCTTACAACATGCGGATAGGGTCGAAACGCTTCTGGTGTCAAAACTGACTTCGAAGGAACTACTATTTGATGGATTGGTAAATTATTCAAAGTTCTGGTTCACAAGCATCAAAATCAACCTTAATAAAGATAATAAAAATAGGAATTAATATACAGGGTGGCCAAAAAGTCGTGGATCAAACGCAAATAGGGGATAGATGAGGTCATCAGCGGCAAAAAATTGTTCTACGGGAGGTCTCTAAGGTCAACCCCTGCAGAGTTATGATTTATTTTGGTTTTTATATGAAAATTGACTTTTTTTTACTAATTCTTCTTAAAATTCGAAAATATCTACATCCTGTATCTTTCTCATAATATCCACTAGATTGGTACTGATGAGTTCTTGCGTTAGACATACTATTTATAGTTGTTTATTGAGTGTATTCAAGATAATATTAAGTGATACGATATAACATTTTTTAAAATCATAAATTTTTCTTTAT
The DNA here is from genome assembly GCF_905475465.1 of Pieris napi. Taxonomy (NCBI): domain Eukaryota; kingdom Metazoa; phylum Arthropoda; class Insecta; order Lepidoptera; family Pieridae; genus Pieris; species Pieris napi. Next base: position 13,571,758 of record NC_062236.1, on the reverse strand, counting down.
TTTGGACCCCACTGTGAAAAAAAATTACTCTACCGAAAAGTGTCCCTGTACTACAAGTTTTGGCGCATTTAATAGGGATTCTGAAAAGGTATTACACGTGGCCATGAGTCGCTCTAATATCTTTCTAGGAAGAATTACAAACAACGATTGTGAAATAATAATTGTATTAAAACAATTATTTCTCAATGGTTGTTTGTAGGAAACAAAATATTTTACAATAAAATATGCTCAAAATTCCTGACTCTGACCATAATACTTAATCTGCACCGTCTAATCAAATTCCTACATAACCCTCCAGCCATCTGTCCAATTTTTTGAATCTAGTCCGATTCACACAGTACTGGTCACAGGTAGGTAAATAATCTATAATAAGTCCGAATCGTTGTTGTTTTTTCATCCTAGAAAGATATTAGAGCAACTCATGGCCCTGTGTAATACCTTTTCAGAATCCATATTAAATGCGCCAAAACTTGTAATACAGGGTCACTTTTCGGTAGAGTAATTTTTTTTCATAGTGGGGTCCGAAATAAACTAAAAGTTTTGATTAGAAAAAAATTTATATCATATAACTTAATATTATCTTCAATACACTCAATAAACAACTATAAATAGTATGTCTAACGCAAGAACTCATCAGTACCAATCTAGTGGATATTATGAAAAAGATACAGGATGTAGATTTTTTCGAATTTTAATAAGACTTAGTAAAAACAGTCAATTTTCATATAAAAACCAAAATAAATCATAACTCTGCAGGGGTTGACCTTAGAGACCTCCCGTAGAACAATTTTTAGCCGCTGATGACCTCATCTATCCCCTATTTGCGTTTGATCCACGACTTTTTGGCCACCCTGTATATTTACATCGACGATAGAAATGATAGCAACACAGGACAAAGTTAATGCAAATATTAGCAATTATCACACTAACACAATCTTTCCTGCCTAAAAGAGGGTTTAGTCAAGATGCCTTAACAGTAGGGTATGTCGTCGTCGAAAACTTAATTTTTATGAAAATGACAGTTCGTGTCGACAAAATATTTTCATACAAATTTAGTTGTACAATTCGTTCAAATGTGCCCCATCTAGTGCTGTCCGAAAGTACCCCACTAACTGAATATCAACAAAATATAACTAATTTTAATATTAATAGGAAAACGTCATAAATTAATTATTGGAGACGTATCTTAAGTATATTTTGCTAGTTACTGATAGAATACTCTACACGAAAACTTATTTTATCTACGGTAACAAGAGGCAAAAACATTGATCAAAAAATTACTTACCGAGCGCGAAAACACGTCCATGCCTGTAACTTCACTCTCATCGGTGCGAATTTCGCGAAACTTCGTTGATGTAAAGTTGGTACCTCGACTCATGCACACATACAAAAACAAGACTGTACTTTGTTTCGTTCAAGTTTTATTTTGACTGTATGAATGTGCCCCGCGTACGAAGGGTCTTAAAAAATCTTCCCCTATATCATAATTATGATTAATTATTACATAATATGAGCATGCATTAAAAAAATACGATATTATTATTTATAATCTTTAAATTATATTCCAATCATAATTAATAATTTCAATGTAGGGTTTAATTTCATCAATCCAGTTTTACTTTGGTCTACCTCTTAATCTTTTTGTTGGTTGTTGCCAGGTTACCCTTGGTGTCCATTTTTCCTTGTCCATGCGAGCAGTGAAACCCGCCCAATTCCATTTTTGTCTAAAGAGTCTATTATTTTTGTTGTTTTCCTTATTTTTGTATTTCTCTTCCGATGTTGTCTCTGTATGTTTAGTAGACTCCTTTCCATTGTTCTCTGGAACACTTGTATTTTGTTTTTGGTATAGTTTAATAAACAAATTTTTGAACCATACTTACCCCATCCTATTATTTTATAAGTTAAACATTTATAAAACTGAAATTTGTAAACAACAAAATATTGAAAGCTCCTATCAAAATTTGACGGAAACGTTTAAAAATAATAAGGGTCACTATCATAGCACCAGAAAACTTTACGTTTAAAATATATCAAAAGAATAGTTTTATATTAAATAAATATATATATTAAGACATAATAGCTTATTGGAATTGAGGAATTATTTAAAATAATTTTATATTTTATTTATTTTAATAGAAACATCCGTCGAAGTAAGTTTGACAGTTAAATTTCTAAACGTACATAGAAACCACAAACAAAATTATCGATCTTTCATTCGGTCTTGCGATGCTAATACGTTTCGGCTTATAGGCGGTCATGGGTACGAAAAAATGCTATTGACTTTAGGTACCTAAACTCATCAGCATCTCAACTGGATCGTTTTAAGAAAGTTCATGGTAGGGCTAAGTCATGAGCATTTTGGCAATTATTTAAAAATGGGACTAATCTGTCCCTGGACCCATCGAAGGTTTTAATAAACTTAAGTCCATTTTGTCCTCGCTATATTCTTTTTTTGTAGACGTCGCGAACATGACTCGCTTTGCGTAGTCTTAACAAGGCACGCTTATCGCGTGTTTTGGAATGAAAGGATAGACGATAAGTTCCATTTAATATCACAATGAATAAAAAGGTATTTTGTAAATCACAGAACTAAACTTCGAACTTATAAAGGCTAAGTTCGATATAGTATTAATACAATTTTTCCAGTAAAAACAAAAAATATAGCTTTCTGCGCCATCTCGTTTAAATATAAGTTTCTTTTGCAGGTCTTTTAAATAAAGTAGAGATATAAATAAGTAGTTATAAGCATCATCAAACAATAATAATTTTAAAGGCTTAATCTCTAAGTGCTATATAATATTAACACAATTTTCTCAAGGAAAAGCAAAGAAAAACAGTTTTTACAAGTTTTCTTTAGATCAGCGCCATCTCGTCAGCTTAGATGTAACTACGTTGACGGTTTACAAAATTGACGTGAGGTCAGTATAGGTATGTTATCTAAAGCTGGCGGCTTCAACACATTTACACTTTGTGCTTGTGTAGTGTCTGTAAATAAGCGCGAGACGTGATGTCAAACTGAAATACAATCACAAATACATCAGGAAAAGACTGTCCGTCTCTCTCGCGCTCGGTCAAGCTAGTCAAATCGCGACGGTTATCAAAGGTTTTTTTAAAAAAGGAAAACTTTATTAAGTAAATTACACTTAATATTCTTAACTTATAGTCGATACGAGACTCTTATTCTAAGTTGGTCGATGTTAGACCCTATCACTATGGTGGTCGATATTAGACTACCTTTAATATAATTATAATCTTACAGCTAAAACCCCTTACATGATAACTTTGATTCGTGGAACACAATGGAATAATAAGACTAAGCATTGATTGCATTAACGCTTACGGTGCTATTTGGGTATCTGTGTGACATTGTAACTTTTCCCTCCTTAAGCTCGAAATCATCTGAAGAACAATTTTTCGGAGGATGGTTTCGGCCTTGAAATATTATACATGTTTTTATCTTTTTGTATGCCAGAAAGGATATAAGACTTAAAATTAAAATTACATATAGAATTATTGTCCCTAAACTGACACTATTGGTTTTCACTACACTATCACTTTGATTTTCACTGTTTTGTAGGGCGTATGATAATACTTTTAAATTGGTTAAATCAACCCCATTCAGCTTAACAGGATTAATGTTGCTCTGGATACTGATCTTCAAATTTTCAGGTAAATTTACTAGCGGCAGCTTTTGAGATATAAGCTTCTCACCGTTACTGCTATGTATTCTTAAATTGTGATTTGCAATGTTATATTGGCATTTATCTTCTATGGTTAATAAGTAAGTATTTATGAGAGTGTAATGTAAAATTTCATTATCACAGGTTCTAACCAGATCAACAGGTGATTTAGAGTAGATTATCCATCGGTTAATCTGTAAAAGTTCTACTTTAATTTCTTCGAATTCTATTGGAATTTGTTTGCAAGAAACGTTGTGAGAATATTTCATCAGGTCCAGGATACAAGTGTCTTCAACAGGTACCATGGTCTGCAGCTCATCACAGAGGTATATTTCTTCTTCTATATTCTTACATGGTGTCGACAGCGATTTCGCTTTCAACCCCTTCGCAATAAGGTAAGGATACTTGGGTAATATTATTAAGGTAAGGTTTGTTTCAGGTTGGGTGATAGGTAAGGGTACAATTTTATAATAAAAATAAGTTTCTTTCTTAACTAAGGGTATTTCTAATACTAAAGTAATAACATTGTTCTTAAAATACGATTTCAATGTCATGGACTGTTCAATTCTTACAATATTTTCAGGAATTACTTGAAATATCAGCTTATCTGTTTTCTCTATGATTCTAAGTACATTAATGAGTTCATTAGTATTAATTATAGATTGATGTAATACGCCCATTCTACTGAATGCTAAAATGTTTTCAATCTCGGTCAATTTTGTGTAAATTATTTGAAAATTATGTAAGAAGGAATTATAGATATGTGTTATTTGGTTAACATGTGAAATAATTGAAATGTCTTTAATATTTTTATTAATTTTATTAATTGCATCACTTAATTGTTCGAGATTGTTTGTAATATTTATAGTAGAGTTTGCAACAAGTCTTATCATTTCGGATATAACAGTAGTTTTCTTTTCCAGAGAATGTTCACGAGATTTTACATTTTTTATTAAGTTGTCATATTTAATAGCATCATCGTAATCCAAATTTCCTGTTATCATTTTAACTAGAGATCCCAAAGGATTAATGAGTCCTCGTTTCTGTCTATTAATTGGTACAATTTCTGAATATTTGTTCAATGTGATATTTAACATATAATTAACTTGAAGCTTAACATCATTGAAGTATATTAACGAAGAGCTACTGGTATTTAACTGTAATTCTACTATTCTATTTAGTTCTATATACCTATGCATATTAAATTCTAATTCTTCCTTAATAAGTTTAATATCTAATGTCTTAATTACTATCCACTTATCATACGTAATCATAGCGGTTCCTTCTCTAAGAGGGAGAATGCCTGGATTCTTCTCAACCTTTTGAAGTTGAAGGGCCCGGATCGTTACTGCTTGGGTCACTAGCAGGACGAACCTGTGGGGGACGTTTTATGTCTTTTATTGGAACATTTTTATCTTTTGTGCTAGTTTCTACCAATACTACATTTCTTTTTATTTTACCCTTAACTTTTACTTTTTCATACCTGGGCTTATCCTTGCTTCTACGTCGATTTATGCCTTTAATAAAAACATTATCACCTTCATTTAAATCGAAATTAGTTTCTCCTACTCTACTATGTTGAACTTTTTCTTTCCTAGTTCCTATTTTATCGGTTAAGTATTTGTATAAGTAGTGAGTTCTTTTTGCATGATCCCTAACTAGTTGTTGAGTATATTCTTTATCAAAATTTAAATTGAATTGATTGTTATTTTCCGTGTGACCAAATACTACTTCAAACGGAGTGAGACCTGTTACTGAATGGATTGTTTGATTGTAAGCCATTATAGCATAAGTCATCACTGATGTAGCATCTGTAAATTTATGTTCATATTTCGCAAGTCTATATATTTCTAAAATTGTGGAATGGAATCGTTCTATTAATCCCATTGAGTTTGGATTGTTAGGGGTGCCTATGTGAATGTCTATTTTATACAATGTCATTAAGTCTTTCATGAGTTTATTATTGAATTCAGAACCAGGGTCTGAACTGATTTTAGTAGGTACGCCGTAGAATGAAAAATACTTTATAAGTGCCCTGACTACTTCAGGTGTCGATCTATCTGGGATTTCAAAAGCTTGTGCTAACTTACTAAATGCGTCTAATATGGTTAAGTAATATTTTCCTTCTATGGAGAATAAATCTATAAATAATTCTTGAAAAGGTCTTGATTGAGTTTGTGTAAGTTGTAATTGAGGTTTAAATGGTCTACGATCGTATTTCATACGTTTACAAGTGTCGCATGAATTTATTAAACTGGTTACGGTTTCTTCTAAATTTGTCCAAAAATAAACTCGTTTTAAATGAGAAATTGTTTCTTTAATACCTCGGTGACAGGTTTTGCCTACGTGATACTTCATTACTATTTCCTCTTGTTCTTTTTCGTCAGTGACATTAATTACTCTTTCAGTGCATTCATAAAGCTTTACGGTTTCTTTTCTAAATAATGAAATTAATACTTGTGTGAATAATTGTCGGTGTGCTTTATTTTCGTAATAGATAAAGTATTTAATTTTGGGTCTAATATATTCTTTAAGAAAATTTTTTATTAACTCGGAATTATCTAGGGGTAAGTGAACCTCTAAAATCTTTTGCTTGGGATGTGAACGAATTTTAACTGAAAGTTCATTTTTAAACCATGGGTATATTAATATTTGGTTTGGTTTTGTATCTATAGCTTCGTAAAGTATGGGAATGCCATCAGTATCCATATCTTCAGCAGAATGTGCTGTATCTGTACTAGAGTTTATTGTTAATGTGCGTGATGATGACCTGGAATTAACTCGAGATGGAATAGACCTAGATATTTCAGAAAAAGACATAGAGTTACTGTTATCATTTTCAGGTTCTTTACTTTGGTTGTTTTGTCCTAATCGTGTTATTGAATCGGTTAATTCTTGAATATAGTCATCAAGATTTCTATCAGAGTTATCTACATTAACTACCATTGATTGATTATCTTTATCGTTTTTACCTAAAGCATTTAATTTAATACGTGAGAGAGCATCAGCATTGGTGTTTTGCTTTCCATTCTTATGAATGACTTTAAAGTTGTATTCAGCTAATCTGAGTTTATATCTAGTCAATTTACTATTTGGTTCTTTAAGAGAATCTAGCCAAGCTAATGGTCTATGGTCTGTATAAATTGTAAATTTTGTTCCATATAGGTATGGACGAAAGTGTTTAACTGCCCATACTATCGCTAATAACTCTTTTTCTATAGTACTGTAACGTTTTTCTGTGTCATTCAAAGTTCTACTAGCATATGCTATTGGTTTATCACTGCCTACTTGGCCCTGCGAGAGTACAGCTCCAAGTGCATAGTCAGATGCGTCAGTTGTCAAAATAAAAGGCTTTGTAAAGTCGGGATATTGGAGTAATGGTGCATTAACAAGAAGTTCTTTGCATTTTTCAAATGATTTTAAATAATTTTCATTAATTACAATTTTACTGTTCTTTTTTAGACATGCTGTCATGGGTTGTGTAATCTTTGAGAAGTCTTTTATAAATTTTCGATAATAACCAATAAGTCCGAGAAAGCTCTTAATTTCTGTCGTAGTTTTTGGTACTGGGTAATTAAGTATAGCGTCTATTTTGTCGGTATTTGGTTTTAGTCCGTCAGGTGTAATTGTATGTCCTAAGTAATTTGTTTCTTTGCAAAGGAATTCCGACTTATCGAGTTGGACTTTAAGGTTGGTATTTCTAAGTCTATCGAATACTAGTTTTAGTTTTATTAGGTGTTCGTCGAGGCTAGATGAGAAGATAATTATATCATCTAAGTAAATTAAGCAATGTATGCCCTGCAGTCCTCTAAGAATATTGTCCATTGCTCGTTGGAATGTCGCTGGTGCGGTCTTTAACCCAAACGGCATTCGAAGGAACTCATAGTGTCCAAATTGAGTTGAAAAGGCAGTTTTAGGTTGATCTTCTTTTTCTATTTCCAGTTGGTGATAACCACTAGCCAAATCAAGTACTGAGAAGTAACAGCTTTTACCTAGTTTGTCAAAGAGGTCAGTTATATTAGGTAGTGGATATTTATCGTCTATTGTAATGTCATTCAGTCTTCTATAGTCAACAACCATCCTAAACTTCTTTTCACCACTAGCGTCGATTTTTTTTGGTACGAGGTGTACAGGTGCACACCATGGAGAATTAGATTCTTGTATAACATTATCTTTTAAAAGTTTATCTATTTGATTTCTAATTTCAACAGCTTCGGCTGGAGATTGACGATAAGGCTTTACGTAAATTGGGTCTTCGTTAGTTGTACGAATTTTATGCTTAACTTGATTAGAAAAACTTAATGGTATATGCTCGCTGTAAAAAATATCTCTATATTCAAAACACAAATTAAAAATTTTAGTTCTTTCTTCCTCATTCATATGTTCAAAACGTAATTTAGACAAATTTTGTTTCAGAATTTTATCAATTTTATAATCATTAATTGTTTGAGTATTATTTATATTAATTATTTCTTCATTGTAACTTGTAACTATTAGAGGTTTAGTGAATTTAATTTCATAGTTTTTATCAGATGAATTTTGTATTATAGTGGTAGCATAACCGTTTTCGCATTTTACAAGAGCAGATGGTGTTCTTATACCTTTACCAAAATTAATTGAATTTAATATTGCTTGTCCATTAGGAAGATTAACAGGAACCTTAACACGAGTTTCAGATCGTGCATCAACATGAATGGCAAATGGTGGACTATAAATAATTGGTATTTCTGTGTCACGGGTTCTTAAAATTTGATTTTTCATGTCTATATTAGCGTCAAGTTGTTTTAATAAGTCTGATCCTATTAAACCGCCATAATCGCTATCCACATTATAGATATAAAATTTATGATAATCTGTACTACAAAAAGTTTTAAAGAGAGGTATATAAATTACTTCGTTATGGTGACTCTGTGCGTGTGTACTCACGACTTCGAATGGCTCATAATATTTAAATTCTGTCAAATACTTATTGACTATTTTAGGACTTATAAAGGATCGTGAACTACCTGTGTCTATCATAAACTTACTATTTATTTCGGGAATTTCAATATGTGGCAACTTTAAAGTACCGTGATGATTTAATTGTATCACTTCGGTTTGTCGGTTATTGAGGCTTGTGTATGAAAATTTTCAGGTTCTGAGGTGTCAACCGCTTCTTCTGAATTTTGTTCTAATTGACAATAATTATCTGGTGTAAAATCATTCGGATCTATATTATAATATTCATAGGGATAATTATCTTCGTGTGTATAAAATGTTTCATGATCGTAATCTGTGTAATTATTCATATCATCGTTCATGTAATTTGTATAAAATAAATTATTTGATGTTCTTGGTGTCATAAAATTTGGCTTAGCTTGAGGCGCCGTTCTCATCGATACATCGTTATCATATCTATGCACCGGTTTTGGTTGATGATTTTGTGGCATACCAAATTTAAATTGTTGTTGATTCGTTGTTTGGGGGAATTGCCTGTATCCAAATTGAGGTGGTCCACCACCAAACTTAAATTGTGAATTATTAGGATTATTAGGATTATTAGGATTATTAGGATTATATGGATTATTAGGATTATATAACCCTTGCTTTTGGTTGGTACCGAATTTAAAGTTAGAGAAATTAGGTTTAAATCCTTGAGGTTGTTGTTGTGGTTGTATTCCGAATTTGAAATTCATTGGAGGCTTATTTTGGTGTTGGGGTAATTGATTAAACTTATTAAAATTATTTTGTGAAAAATTATTTTGTGGTAAATTATTTTGTGGAAAATTATTTTGTGTTAAATTATTTTTTTCATTAATATTTTGAGTATATTTTTGTCTATTAACACTCCGTGATTTATATTGGTTAAGGAAATTCACTTCTTCCATTACTACACTGAGCGCGTCTTCTAGAGTTGTACATCTATGTAATCGGACAACGCGTATCATATCTTCGGGCAAATTGAAAAGGAAAACATTTAAACATGTATGGTTATATATATTCATCTTCGCGTTCTTAATATTCTCGTCCTCTATTAAATTAATTTTTGAAAATAATGTGCTACGGACGCTTTGGATTCGATTACAAAAGCTTAAATATGACTCGCCTTGATTAATTTTAATATTTTCTAATTCAATCGAAATACATTCTTCAGTTCTAGGATCTCCGAAATGTTGGATAAGAGTTGTTCTTAGCTCCTCCCAATTATTGATGTCTTGTCTCTCGCTAATCAAGTGACTTGCCTTACCTCTAAGGCGGCTTGTTATAACATGAAATATGTATATATCTTGTGCTATATTCGGACGTTCTGGCCTAAAGGCTCTAATGACATACTCACTTTTCTTTAAAAATAAATTTAATAGTTTTTGTTCCCCATCGAACTTAGGGATAATATTTAGAATATCAGTTGGAATAGTGCGTATTTCTTGCATTTTTTTAACAAAAATTATTTATTACAATAAAAATTAAAAATAATATAAATTTATTTTCTTTACTTACTTAATAATTCAATATAATTTTCTTTTTATTTCAATTAAAATCTTTATCAACTTAAAATTACTTAAATCTATTTTACACAATACACAGTCAAACGGAAATAAAATGGGACAGGTTGGAATGCGAAGAGGTTTACTCACATAAGTCTGCAACCCATTTCTTCTATTTATAACTGCTTCTGCTTCTTTCACTTTTTACCTTTTACCGTCGAATTACGCGATCAATAATGACTTATTTGTTTGGTCGTAAAATATCCGTTAAATGCGTAAAAACACACGCGCAACCCTATACTCAGACTGATTTTAAGTCTTCACAGGCACAGGATCACGACGGATATCCTACCGGCTGCGCCAGTCAAATCGCGACGGTTATCAAAGGTTTTTTTAAAAAAGGAAAACTTTATTAAGTAAATTACACTTAATATTCTTAACTTATAGTCGATACGAGACTCTTATTCTAAGTTGGTCGATGTTAGACCCTATCACTATGGTGGTCGATATTAGACTACCTTTAATATAATTATAATCTTACAGCTAAAACCCCTTACATGATAACTTTGATTCGTGGAACACAATGGAATAATAAGACTAAGCATTGATTGCATTAACGCTTACGGTGCTATTTGGGTATCTGTGTGACATTGTAACTAGCTTATGAGTATAAAAGAGACAGTTATTGTTTTTCTTTTGCTACTGTTTATGTTGATCTTTACTGTTTTATATTATTATTAATATTTTATACATGTTGATCTTTTTTCAAACATTACCAGGGCAATCTCGTGAAATGGTGCACAATGTTTTTAATTATTCTAAGCATCTTAATAAAAACAGTTTAATGAAAAATTTTTATATTTAATTTGACATCAGATGCGACTGGGGTTTCTAAGAGGAGTATTGAAAGAATAGTAAGTGAAGTAAAAGTGAAGTGTGTTGATCTAGATGGAGCTTATGTCGAAAAATGAAAAATTATTTACACAAACTCTTATACGTTTGTTTACGCACATTCCGGTTTGTGGATTGTGCGGGAGGGAGAAGGCCGACCGCTCCTCCGTTCCTCATGTCTTGTTCGCTTTTGATCGCCGTATAGAAATGTCATTGATTTATAATACAAGTTTATATCTTTAATATCATCTTTTATTTTGAATGTGGAATAAATATTCCGTGTTAACATTTTGGTCATCTTCGAGCCGGATATTAAAATTAAATAATATCCGTGATATTAAAATTAATCAGCATTTATGCCTATGGAAGCTGGAGGTCAGTGGAGGTCATAGCCAGACAAAGGATTACAGGACTAGTGCCGAGAGATAAACTCTGTATACTTAATGTTTTTAATGTATTTTCGTTTTATCACTTATTTTAGTGAATATCGATATAATATAAGTTTTAAATTTTGAAATAGAACAAAGGTTGAAGTTAATATTTATCTACCCTCATGATCATAACTATTGAATTTTGATCGAACAATTGTACCTACGTGCTACTTAGTATACTGTTAATATAATTTTTCTTAACAATTTAGCTTTGTTCGAAATTAAGTGATATTGTAAGTATACGATTAATGTATTATTAAATTGTAATACTTAGTTAACTATATAATTTTTGATTTGTGTCAAGAATAATATTGTATGAAGCATTCGTTAAAATAATAATGAATTAGTGAAATTTATATTTAATTGTTAATCATTACGTAACAAAATTAATTAGTAATTTGTATTTTGTATAAATTGAAAATAAAAGTATTACAATTTGTAGATAAAACTTACATTGTTTATTATTTTTGTATAAAACTTAGTACAAAATAAACTTATTAAATTTAAATATTACCTAAAATTATAATACATTAAAAAATAAAGTAATGAACATTTTTCATTTTTGTTTTGAGTTGTGTTTCTTGATACAAGCCTAGTTTTAGTGTCTTATAAGCTGAGTGTTTTAAGTACTATATAATAACTGTTTATATAAGCATATTATTGTATAATTACCGGTTTGCTGCCCACTCCCATTATGTCTGAGAAAAGTGATATATTAAAGGAAATATCTGACCTTACAAAAAAGCGTAGCAGTTACAAAGGGCAAGTTACGACATTTATTGGATATTTAAGTTCATTTGAATCGAGTTCGCCGCCAGAACAACGCGATTTTGGTGAGTTAGAATTGCGTGTGGGGAGACTGGATTCCTTGTATGCCAAGTTTGATGACGTTCAGACACGGTTGGAGTGTATTTGTGATGATGTCACACACGTCTTGGAGGAGCGAGAGGAATTCGAAAAAAGATATTTTAACCCTTAACTTGGCAGAATTTTATTTTTTCGAATATAAAAATAATATTCATAGCACTTAACTTTAATGACCCAAGGGCTCTAGAAAAAATATTCAAACTACCCCTTTAAAAAAAACACCCGTATCTTGTGGGATACATGGCCAAGGGCATTGATAAATATATTACGCTACCAATGTATCTCTACAGATACATTGCCAAATTATCTATGACTTTATTATATAATAATTTATATGAAAATAAATATAAAAAACACGTTAATAATCAGTAGTTCGTTCGTTCGTTCGTTAGAATCATAGTTTTTGAATGGCTGCTGTCTCCCAGAATGTAAGAGCCCTTGTATAATATGATGTCGAAACCTAAATGAAGCCCGAAACGCCAGCTCTAACAAATATTTTGCACCCCCATTTGCGAGGCTTGCTCTTTATGTATTGTTTTCGATTACCGGCTTTTTTGCCCTTATATGGCACCATCATTTCATCAATGCTGAACCTGGTTTCATGAGGACATCTCAAAAAGTTGGCACGTACTTTTTCAATGAGTGGCCTAACTTTAAAATACCGATCACCGTCATCAAGCAGATTGTCGTTGAAGTGGATGTACCGTCGTATATGTTGAAATTTTTTGAGTGTCATTACATCAGCTATTTGTGAAAATCTGAATTCCTGACACCAATAGTCAGTGTAGGCCGGCATATTCACGATTCCCACTATCAAATTTATTGCAATAAAATCTTTCATGTCTTGTGTTGAAAAATTAAGAGAACGACCAATTGTTTGAGTTGAGTATAAATTGCTTTGCTCTGTAATCATGTTAAGGATGCCATCATCAAAGAAGTTTTGAAAATATTCTAGTGGTGTTTTTATGGTATCTGAAGGTAAATGTTAATCGTGTATTTCGGCGTTATGTTCAAATTTCTTGTTATTCCAATGGAATTTCAGTTGCTTTCTTTGTATAGGTGAAAGCGCCTTACAGCTAGCCGTGGCTGTTTTATAGCGTGTATTTATATTTGACGACGATGGTGAGGCTGCTACTATTGCTGGCGATGACTCTGGTGTTTCAGGCACTATTCGGTTAAATCTAGGCTTTTTAACATTCACAATGGCAGTTGGTGAAGGAGGTATGACCGAGTGAAGAGAATCTTGAGTTGAAGAATCCAAAGAAATACTTTCAGACGCTGGTTTCATTGATACTGTAGGGCAGGAAGTGAGGTTGTTTTCATCGTCAGGAAGTATGTGAAGATTTCCAAGAGAAGAAGGAAGCGAAGGAGCAGATGAAGATTCAGTACTATCGCGTTTTTGAAGATTAAAATTCTCGAATTCACTACTAGAATCCGAACTTTCTTTATCATTTTTTGATGACTGACTGTGTTTTGGCACCAAAGTGAGTATTTTGCTAGCTCTTGAAAGCATATGGACCTACAATTAATAATATATTAATAATATAAAATAAGCCATGCATAGCTATATGAACAGTTATTCAGCTTGGCAGTGTGCACATACAGATACATGACGATTTTGTAAAAGTTGTTAGTAAAGCTAGCAGTGTGTACCATGAGATACATATCAAATATATATAGAATTGTTAGTTTCTTGGCAATGTACACGAGGAGATACATTCATTAAAAAAGTCACATGAAGCATCAACCAGACAATTAAAGAATGTCCAAAGTAATTATTTTAGTGCTAAATATATCTATAATTAATAACTTAACACATCCACTCATTCAATACATAAAAACAAGAAAAAATCATAACTTTTCTTACCTTTTTGCGAGGCAACAAGTTGGAACTTAAACTAAAGTGAAGTTTGACAGCTTATCAGTCATACCAACACAAAAAACTTAAGTTGCGTTCCGAAACTAAGAAATGGCCTATATAGTCTTAAAAAAATATCATGGTTTCGCTTAAAAATAATAACACTAGATTTTTTTAATTCTGATGTATCTCTACAGATACACTATCAAGAAAAGGGTTAAAACGCTGAGTCAAGCTCAAAAAATTCTCTCAAATTATAGAAAGTCTTTAATTCTTCTTCCTTCTGAAGCTGAGACTTGCAATGTTTCTAACAGTGGTAAAATTAGTCCTGTTAAATTGCCCACTATTCACATCCCAAAATTTAACGGTTTATTTAACGAGTGGATCGGTTTTAGGGATACGTTTATGAGCCTAATTCACACCAACGACGACCTAGACGATATTAACAAATTCCATTATTTGAAGTCGTCTCTAGAGGGCAGCGCTGCTTTGGTAGTATCTTCCGTTGAGCTCTCAGGAAAGAATTATAGCGTAGCTTGGACATTACTGTGTGACAGATTCGATAATAAAAACTTATTAATTCAACATCATGTTGCTGCACTATTTAAAATTGAACCTATCACACGGGAGACAGCATGTAATTTAAAGGGTATCGTTGATCAATTAAATAAAAACCTTAGGGCCTTAGATACATTGGGATACTTTATTGGTTTACCTAATAACTCAAAAGTTAGACACAAAATCATTCCGAGAATGGGAGGAATATAAAGGCCGGCTACCCACCGACACACGTATTGAACTTTTACACTTATTAGATTTCTTACGTGTTCGCATTACTTTATTAGATTCAGTTGAACACAACACAAATTCAAAATTTAAACCCAGTCACAAAATTATGACGTTACAGACTAATAAGCCCATCGTTAATAAAAATCATTTGGTATGTCCTAAATGTAAAGGCGAGCATAAACTAAATAACTGTTCTGATTTTTTATCTTTATCAAATGAAGCTCGTTGTCAATTATTGCCTTCATTAAAAGTTTGCTTTAATTGTTTTTCAAAAACTCATTTTTCCAATAATTGCAAGAAACCAGGTTGCACGATATGTAAAAGAAAACATTCGGTATTAATTCACATTCCAGATAAGACGAAGCCGGTAGTACATGGTGAGCGTGTCGACAGCGCCACCAGTGATAACAATGTGTTA
This sequence comes from Pieris napi, assembly GCF_905475465.1. NCBI lineage: Eukaryota > Metazoa > Arthropoda > Insecta > Lepidoptera > Pieridae > Pieris > Pieris napi. The sequence continues at coordinate 13,556,360 of NC_062236.1, read as the reverse complement.
ACTTTAACGTCGAGTGTGTCTGCCGCGGGAGGCGTTGCATGCGCCCGGGCTGACGTCATGCTTTTAACTGCACTCGTTAAGTTGTACGATAAGAACAATCGGGAAGTTATCGCTCGCATAATGCTAGATTCAGGGAGTACTACTAGCCTCATGTCTGAAAAAATATTTAGACAACTAAATTTGCCCTACGTTCCAATTAATCGAACCGTTCAAGGTATTAATTGTGCGATCACGCATATTAATAAAAGATGTAGGTTAACGTTAAAATCTTTAGATGAGTCTTACACATGTGATGTTTACTGTTTTGTTTTACCATCCTTGACGGATGATGTGCCAAATCGTGCAATTAATATTTCTAGTTTAAACATTCCATCTAATATTTGCCTGGCAGATCCACATTTTTATAAGCCTGCGGCAATCGATTTAATTTTAGGCGCTGATGTTTTTTGGAACATTTTAGGATCGCAAAGAATTAGTTTAGGTTGCAATAAACCTATACTTTGTGAATCTAGGTTAGGATGGCTAGTTTCCGGTGCAATTTGTGATACGGTTTTATTTTCAACTTGTCCACCTAATCGTATTCAGTGCAATTTTGTTAGTAAAAATTTAATTGATGATGATATTAATTCTAATCGTCAAATCCAAAGTCAACTAGCTCGATTTTGGAATTTAGAAGAAGTAAATTTTTCTTCTAGTTATTCACTTGAACAAAAATCATGTGAAGATCATTTTGTTAAAAACACTACTCGTTTAGCGGACGGACGTTTCTGCGTAAGAATCCCATTAAAAGAAGACCCGAGTTGTCTAGGTGATTCATTTCAGCGAGCGAAACGGTGTTTTCTCTCTTTAGAACAGAGACTTAATAAAAATCCTAAACTTTACGAAATGTATCGTAAGTTTATGACTGAATACCAGTCGTTAGGTCATATGACCGAATGTGACATTAATTTAAATAAAAATTGTCAGTATATTCCTCATCATGGCGTACTACGCGAAAGTAGTACGACCACTAAATTAAGAGCCGTTTTTAACGCTAGTGCGCCTACGTCAAATAATTTAAGCCTTAACAATATTCAGATGGTAGGTCCAACGGTTCAGGACGATCTTGTGTCCATTCTTTTGAGGTTTAGACAACACAAGTACGTGATTTTAGCCGACGTTGAAAATATTTATCGCCAAATTATCGTTCACATTAACGATAGGTACTTGCAAACTATCCTTTGGCGTGATAATCCGTCACAACCGTTAAGAGCATTTCAATTAAATACGGTCACTTATGGCACCGCGAGTGCGCCATTTCTTGCAACCAGGTGCCTTAAGCAATTAGGACTCGAGTGTAAGGACCCTCAAATCGCTGATATTATATTACATGATTTTTATGTCGACGATTTGTTGAGTGGTGGGGATAATTTACATGTAGTTCGTGATATTCGTGATAAGATTACGACTACCCTTGCCTCTGCTCACTTACCACTAAGGAAGTGGAAATCTAATGAGCCTCAGTTAGTTTTAGAGTCCAACGAGTCCACGCATGATTTAAATGTTGGCGGTAATGAGCCGAGTAAAACCTTAGGCTTAGGATGGTTACCGGAATCAGATAAGTTATATTTTCCTATTGGTCCATCTTTTGCAAAGAAAGCAAGTACGAAACGGGAGTTGCTTTCTATAATTTCCCAAGTATTTGACCCACTTGGCTTGCTTTCTGTTATAGTTATTAAATTTAAAATTATTTTACAAAGTTTATGGCTAAAAAATATTTCATGGGATGATCCTTTACCTTCGGATATTCAAGTTGCTTGGCTAAATGCTATTAAAAATATAAGCATTTTAAATAATTTACGTTTATCACGACGCGTATTGATTGATTCATATGAGCAATTAGAAATACACATATTTTCCGACGCATCGGAAAAGGCTTACGGTGCGTGTGTGTATGTTCGTAGCACTGACAGTAACGGCAATATTTCAGTTCAGTTATTATACGCTAAATGCAGAGTAGCGCCCATTAAACCTATAACAATCCCTCGTCTTGAATTGTGTGGTGCTCAAGTAGCTGCAAAACTTTATAAAAAAGTTCGCGAATCATTGCGAGTGAAAATTGCTAAAACTATTTTTTGGACAGACTCGTCTATCGTGGTTGGTTGGTTGAATATGCTTCCTAGTAAATTGAATTCATTTGTACGCAATAGAGTAGGTGATATTTTAGAAAATACCGGTAGCTGCGAATGGCGTCATGTCTCGTCCGAGCATAACCCGGCGGATTTATTATCACGTGGAGTTTGCGTCGAAGATATTCAATCGCTTGATATGTGGTGGTCAGGGCCACCGTTTTTAAAATTGCCCGAGAAAAAATGGCCCATTACTGCTATTAAGTTAGAAATATTGCCTGAATTACGTAATCCAAATTGCGCATTTGTTTCATGTGATATGCCTACATTCATCAACTTTGAACGGTTTTCGAACTTTATTAGATTGCGTCGATGTGTTGCTTATGTATTGAGATTTATAAAAGCTTGTAAAGGACATCGAGCAGAAACTAATTTTCTTACAGAAACTGAATTAAATGAGTCCCTAAATACTATAGTTCGAGTAGTTCAAAAGGAATCATTTTCTGAGTATAACATTTTAGAACAAAAGAAAAATTTGCCTTCAAAAAGTTCATTATTAAAATTTAATATTTTTCTTGATGAAAACAGTTTATTGAGAGTTGGCGGTCGTATTAATAACTCAGAATTTTCGTATAATAAAAAACACCCTTTGTTATTACAGTCCACTCATCGTTTTACACTATTATTATTTCAATATGAACATGTTAAGCTTATGCACGCTGGACCGCAGCTATTGTTAGCATCAGTTAGAGAAGTCTACTGGCCAATCGGTGGTCGCAACCTGGCTAAATCTGTATACAGAAAGTGTGTTTTATGTACACGTATAAAAGGTCGGATAAATGCTCCTCTCATGGGTGATCTACCTAAAAATCGTCTTATTCATCGATTCATCGTTCGATTGCGGACATCCATTTGAGACTGTAGGAGTGGACTATGCGGGTCCTATCGCATCCGTTAGTCGTCAAGGTCGTGGTTGTCGTATCGTCAAGGTTTATATCGTCGTTTTTGTTTGTTTTACCACTAAAGCCTTGCACTTGGAATTGGTGGGTGATTTATCAAGTAATAATTTTATTTCTACACTTCGACGGTTTATTGCACGCCGCGGTAAGCCACAACACATTTACTCTGATAATGGTACGACGTTTGTTGGAGCTTACAACGAAATAGCCAGTTTTCTCAAGCAAAATTCTAACTCACTTGCTAATGATTTAATAAATGAAGGAATTAATTTCCACTTTATACCTGCGTATTCGCCACATTTCGGAGGAATATGGGAGTCGGCAGTCAAATCTACTAAATATCATTTAGTTAGAGTATTAGGTAATAGTAAATTGACGTTCGAAGAGTTGTATACAACTTTAACTCAAATAGAGGCTATTTTGAACTCTCGGCCACTTACCCCCCTATCATCAACACCAAAAGATTTTACCCCACTGACTCCAGGGCATTTTTTAATTGGTCGACCTTTCACGGCAATTCCAACTTCTGATTTACGGCAAGAAAAGGAATCTCAATTAAATCGATTTAAAAGAACAGAACAACTTCGTCAGCACTTTTGGGAGCGATGGAGTAAAGAATACATTTCAGAATTACAAAAACGCACGAAATGGTTAACATCAAAGCAATCCTTGGCTCTTAACACGATGGTAGTGATAAAGGAGGATAATCAACCTCCTCTCAAATAGAAGCTGGGCCGCATTGTAGCGCTACACCCTGGTCCAGATGGAGTTGTTCGAGTCGCCGACGTCTTAACTTCGAATGGAGTGATCCGGAGATCCTTTTCCCGTATTTGCCCTTTACCAGTTGAACAAGATGGTTGACAGCAGAGCTCTCAACGCGTGGGGGCATGTTTACGCACATTCCGGTTTGTGGATTGTGCGGGAGGGAGAAGGCCGACCGCTCCTCCGTTCCTCATGTCTTGTTCGCTTTTGATCGCCGTATAGAAATGTCATTGATTTATAATACAAGTTTATATCTTTAATATCATCTTTTATTTTGAATGTGGAATAAATATTCCGTGTTAACAACGTTCTTGGTCGGGCTTAGAACTTTTGGATCCACCCTCGTATGCACAAAATATTTATATGTATTTGACACATTTTTATTTATTTACAACCCAACCAACCTTACTAAAACCAGAGTAGACTAATATATATAGCTTGGCAAAAAAGTAATATTTTTAAACTTACTGTATAGTGAAATTGCATTAGTGTGAGTACTGTGAACGCGCCAGCTTTCGATAACCGACCTATACTATCACAGCAAAACACAACTATATGGCTCCAGGGCATTCGGCATTTAGATGTAATTTACCTCTTTTATATCGAATATGCAAGGCCCGTCATCATTCTCTTCTTCATCCGTCAACTAAAGCAAATGCGTCGGCATCTTTAGAACTCAAGCAACCGATGACATTACCTCAGGAAGAGGAGAAGACTCTTGCTACAATGGCAACCGCAATTGTGGTTATAAAGGGAAAAAAATGGGCACAAAACTGTACTTAGGCCGCTAATAAATTCGGGGTCGCAGTCATGCTTTATCACTCAAAAGGCAACTCAAGCACTAAAATTGCAACGCAAACCTGTAAATTTGGTCGTCACGGGTATGGATAATATGAAGGTAAACATCAAACAAGAAGTCAATTTTGATTTATTATTACGCTGGGAACCTAAATTTGAGCTACCAATACACGCCTACGTGATGTCGCAGCCATTAAAGTTTGATTTCTTTGAGAAATCAAACAGAAATAAAATCTAGCAGATCCAAATTTTATGGATTCCGGAGCATTGGATTTGCTATTTAAGGGGTGCAAGAGTATACAGCAATTCTTAAACAAGGATTAATCAAGGGTCCATCAGGTACAACATGCGTACAGAAAACCAGCCTGGGATGGATTGTGATGGGTGGAATAAACATCAACATGAAACCAAGGCATAAAGCCATAATGGCAATGAATATCACAACTGATGCAAGTTTTAATGATTTAATTAAAACTATTTGGGAGATAGATACTGACACAAAATGTAATTTAAGTAAATAAGAATTGAGATGTGAAGAATTTTATAAAGAAACTCATGCTAGGAATGACGAAGGAAGATATATAGTTAGATTACCCTTTAAAACTGAAGCACCATTATCGTTTGAAGGAAATACAAAAGAAACTGCAATTAAGAGATTAATGCAGCTTGAAAGAAGATTTAGTAGAAATCCAGAAGTAAAAGACGAATATAAAACGTTAAATCAAATTGAAGAAGTACCTGCAAAAGAATTACATAAAAATCAGTTTACTTACCTCACCACGCTGTTGTCCGTCAGGACAAAGAAACTACGAAGACACGAGTTGTTTTCGATGCTACCTGTAAGGGCTCCAACAATATATCACTTAACGAGGAGCTTCTGTCAGGTCCAGTTTTGCAAGAAGATTTAAGAAATTTAATCACGAGATGGCGTATTCATGCAATTTGTTTCATCTCAGATATTCAAATGATGTATAGAATGATAAAAATTCATAGAGATGATGTTGATTACCAGCGTATAGTATTGAGAGTTAATCCATCCGATGAGATATGTGACTATCGCCTTCTTACTGTAACGTTCGAGACAGCCTCAGCACCGTATCTTGCAGTAAAAACTTTGAAGCAACTAGCGAT